>NW_024868069.1:88713-214399 GCF_013358625.1 Macadamia integrifolia
AAAAAAAAAAAAAAAAAAAAAAACCTATAAGGTGCCACTTCACATAAGGCGGAGCACTGCCTTACCATCTATAGATTGCATGGCGCTGGTAAGGCGACGCCTTAGCAGCGCCTTAAAAAACTATGGTCTACTCCTCTCAATACTCCTTGAGAGATTTTCGCTGTGTTTCTTTTACCGGGCAAGAAACAAGCCTTTACAATCGTCTTAGTTACGGGTCAAGTGTAACCCACTCTTGAGTCCAAGCAAGAGCAACTCAATATACTCTTGAGTACCGGCAAGAGAACCGAAAGTAGAAATGTAAATGAAATACAAATTACAAGAGTTGAACAATGTTACTCATAGTGCATAGAACAAATACTCTTGTGTAATCATGCAAGTGAATGAATGTAATGAATGAGCAGAACTTGCACTTGAAGCTTCCAAATGAAAATGGCTTGAATGTTTGAAGCTTCTACTTTCTCTTGTCACTCTTAGCTTATAGCTATGCTCTCAATCTCTCTTTCTTTTGCAATATAATGCTCACTTTTGTATGCCCGAATGCATCAAATGGCTGTGTGGAGAGGTGTCTAAAACCATGCCTAAGAGAGGGTATTTATAGCCAAGAGAGTGAGTGAGAAGAGGATGAAAAAATCCTCCAACGGATCTATTTTCTCTGATCCGGATTCAATATAGCCGTTTTATGACCGGTGGGAGATTGAGGTTCTGTCCTGATCTGGATCTCCGGATTGGAGATTTTTCAATCCAGATTAATCCAGATCTCTGGATCCCATCCGGATTCAACCTGACTGAATCCGGATGCCACTGTCTGTCAATTTTCTAACAGACAGTGTAATCTGGATTACACTGAAAGTGAATCAGGATTGGGTTTCAAGGCTGTTTAGACTGTTCTTTGGTCCACCTTTTTCCAACCTTTTGGGAACCCTTTGGGGGCATTTTGGTCATTTGCCTAAGGTCTTCTAAATGCATTTTACAATACGTATGCATGTGTCTGCGTGTTTACAATTGTATGTGCGTAAAATCTTCGATTTTCATCTTCAACTCTTCTTGTCTTCATTCTTGAGAACTCTTCAAATTGCTTGAGCTTGGTTTTGATATCTTCACTTAGCATCACTTAATTTGATCTCGGTTTTTGTTGATGTCTTCACTTTAGTGTTCTTCTTTTCCCGATTCGATCAGCATGTTGACAAGAAGGTTAGTAGCTGCACTCTTTGTTTGTTATCACCAAAACATGAATGTGGAAGTGGGATTTTCCCAACAAGGTGTACTTTCAAAGCTATTGTTTTATGCAGTTCAATTTGGAATAATATCCAATAAAAATTTGGAAAATGAAAATATCATACTATCTTAACAAGATACACTCCATCCTTGCACCATGATATTTTTGGGCTTAAGCAAATCCAACGCTTTAACAATAAGAATATCCAACACCTATAAACCCTCAATTTATTAGTATACTACTAGTAATTTTAAGAGAGAATTTCTTAATGATTTACTTTGTATAGATTAAGTTTCTCATTATTTTTAAGGAAAAAGGTTCTCTAGACAGGCAAGTCTAGAGAACTTGAACAACTATTACTGTAGCAGCAAGATTAAGGAATAATTTGGGGTTTTTGGTGTCAAATTTTAAGATCTCCTTTCGGTATTAGCTCTACTTTTTTTTTTGGGAGCTAGAGTGTACCCTCAGCGACCAAATCCTTCTAATAGGGGTGGCAGTCATCCTATCAATCTGTGAAGTCACACTCTGAGAATGAGAATGTGTACAATGCTTGAGAGCGTGCTCTGAAAAAAAAAACCAATCTCGCTTTAGAGTATGCTTGAGGTGAACTGAAATTTTGACTTAGTTGGACAGGTCGAAATTCTATTGGATCAAACATTGAGGATATATTTTTGTTTCACTATTATTTATTTTTCAACTTAAAGAAGCTTAAGAGTCTTTATATACAGTAATGGGAACACTTAGATACGCTCAGAGGCTGCTACCCACTGTAGATTACTTTTTATTTTTACACTTGCGGTTTCTCTTCCACGCAAGTTTTCGCTTTCATTTCTTCTTTGGCACTTAAAAGATTTTATCTGTATCCAGCAAGTATGGTTGTAGAAATGGTTTGAAATGTTTTTTCTTGGGTATTTTTCAAAATTATGATTCTCTTTTGGGTGCAGAAGAATTATAATTTAAATTCTGCAACTTTCTACAGGTCATTCATCCTTCTAAGGATCCAATTTTGAAGAAGTATCATGATGCCAAATATCGGGTTTTCCAGGAGCTTTATGAGCAGCAGCTGTCTCGTCGTAAAACCATGGCTGAAGCATTAGCATAGATGCTTCTGTTGTTTAAGGTTAAACTAGTCATTATTCAGATATACAGCAGTGGTTTAAATGTAGAATAGCATCTTAAGAAATAAATTTGCTGCACAAAACCTGTTCACTGGTGACTTTTTGGAGTGTAACTAGGTAAATTTTCATGTGAAATAAGTCCCAAATGCCAGTATGCAATTGCAAGATTCAGCTTCAGTTGCTTCATTTATTTATTTTAATTTCACAAAAGTGGATAAGACAATACTCAGATCATGACTGGTATCTGGGATGACCTTTTATATATAATGCACCGCTTCAAATGGTCCAACACACCTAGAGATGTTCCTCCACTTGAATGGAAAAAAACCACGGGAAAAGAAGCTTGTTTTGAATTTCATGTGGATTTAGTTCACAATTGATTTTTCCATTATTTTCTCGAGAAAAATGTTTTATTTCCCCCCCCCCCCCCACCCCCCGGCCCAAGTTGCTATTTCACGTACTAACATGACCGTTATTTGGAAGTTAATGAATGTGAATGATTTTTTCAAAACAACTAGGTTAAAATGTTAAGTTTAGGCCTATATAAACAGACTTTTCTACTTGTTAAAAACCGAGGTTGGCTGGTAAGTTGGTTGTAATCTTTAAAAAATATTGGACTGCTGAGAATACAGATACATACATGGGCATGATCGGCCATATGGTTTTAATTAATTTGGCCAAGTGCATAATCAAATGACCATAGCCACCAGCTGTTTGGCAAAGACGGCTACCAGCGAACAAAACAATTTAATCACAGAGAGTAGAATTGGCGCTGCACTTTCCCGCTCAGCTAGGACCTGCAGACCATAGATGAAAAATTGGCACAGAGTTTGACCCCAGGAAAGAAGCTCTGATATCCAAGTATTTTGATAGAAATGGAAGAGAGAATAGGTAGAGTTCTGAGCATTCTGAGTGTCTTACCCTAAAAATCCGTTAAGTCCCTCTTATATAGTGATGGGTGGTCCTTCCCATTGGTTGGCTAGTTGATTTCCTTGTTGATGTGGACTTGCAAGCTATTGGTGGGTTGATCACCATCTAAGTTGAGGTGCTAAATGGATTCAGCTCCTCTACAATGCGGGGGTGTGTTGACAATTTGGTGGCACAGGATGGATGGGCGACACATGGTGCTTTCTAGATCTGAAGGAAGAGAGAAATGAAGATACAAAGATCCAGTTGAAGGTGAGAAACATGGATTGGGCAAACCTAATACATCAAAAAACACAGAGAAAGGGCATTGTTTGCTTATTTTCTCTGTTCTTATAAGCGCATTCATCGGCATCATCAGCCCATTCTTCCCTTCGCAAGAAAGGGAGCATATGAAGAAGGGCGTGCAGCGAGAGCCTTAAGGTGAAGTATAATTTCAAATTGGATTTTCAGAAGTTTTCGACTCTGGACTCGGAGAGTGGGTCTCCTGCATAAGCTCTAAAACGAGTAGAATTGCGCTATAATTACAACCTAAGATTCAAGATTATTCTTTTTAAAGGAAAGTTAAAATAGGACCAGACAATAGATACAGTTTAGGGTTATTGAAGAAAATTGAAAGGGGATTTCATGAAATAGCCAGGATTAGAGAGTTGTGCAAGGGAGGACTATTCTATTTCAGTTAGAGAGTTGAAATATCCAGGATCGAGGACAGCTGCAATTGGGTTCTTAAGAATTGGATGGTCTGGTATGGATTTTTAGGTGTGAATGGGGTTTCAAGACAAACAAGCATAGAAAAAGATCTGGTTTGCAGTTTCATGGACCTGCAGTTACAGTAAATGATACATAAAAACAAGATATTGTAAAGAGATCATTGAACACACAGGGGCGGTGGGAGACAAACCAAGAGGGAAGAGGAAGAGGGATTTTTCCTTTAGGTTTGCCCAATCCCATGTTTCTCACCTTCAGCTGGATCTTTGTATCTTCATTGCTCCCTTCCTTTAGATCTAGAGAGCACAAAGTGTTGCCCATCCATCCTTTGCCACCAAATTGGTAGCACACCCCTGAGCTGTAGAGGAGCTGAATCCGTGGTGGATCTCATACAGCTAACCATTGTGATAACGGTTACAATCGCAGTTACCCTAAGGTGGGATAATCGCCTAGCCTAACCTTGGTCAGATCTATTAGCCTTAGTTGAGTTTAGAAATAGTTACGGGTATCACTATCCCATGATTAGGTGAGAGGTCTAGGTGACACGTGGACGGTAGGTACTAATCATAGGGTAGGACACATGATTAGCATAAATTATCATTCCATCTGAGGGTTCCTAGTTGCTGCCATGACGGACGACCATTCTTGTTCGGAGGTATCTTCCACTGATACAGGCTATGGTTTAAGTTGGTTGGTCTTAGGATAACGTATGTGTGCTTGGGGTATTAAGTACCTAATATGGATGCTATTGGTCGGTGCAATAATATTGTATCAGTTGCCCCCCACTCCTTTAAGCTCCTAGAAGAGGAGGTTGGGGGAGTAAAAAAAGTGCCTTCCGCTATGAACCTCATCGCTCACCCCAAGTCGCTTGCTATTCCGCTATATGAGTTCCAAGACTCTTAAATGGACTTGATATTATATCTTTGTACGTGTGTTGTCACATCAAGGGCCATCATCAATAATCTCCTAAAACAATGCGATATCCAACTATATGTGAGAGGGATTACATTTCGTTAGAGAACGAGGCAGACACGTGCTCTCCCATCCAGGTTAAGAGGGTTATGCCTTGGATTGATGAGTATAAAATCGTCGTGAGTTGAATATAAAATGGAATTTTACCGCTTAACATTAATTAGCTGTTGTTGTTGTCATCTTCTTCGTTCCGATGATGCAAGTGTTGCAGGCAGTCATCGTGGTTGGCTCATCTCCACCTTTCCATTGATTTTTTCTATCTTGTTCTTTGCCATCGTGATTCGAGTCTTCATTTTTTGCTTAAATTGGTAAGTTATCTTCCTTTCCTCGCAAGTTTCTTCTTTTCTTCTCTTTTTGCTTCATTCGTAATGGTATCTAGGGATATGTGAGGGTAGTGGCCGGAATTTCTTCCCTTTTTCCCGCCTTTTTGTGGGGGGAAAGGAGAGACTTTTGTTTTCCGCCCTATTTCCTCTTTTTTTCTTTCTTAGGGAGGGGTATGTCGTGTGTGCTTACCCGTGGGTCCCGCACCACCGTACCACCACTCTGAGATACGTGGGGGCCTATTTTGCAGTAGTGTAGGGGTCGTCATTGAGACGAGTATTTGATGATGGTCCAATACAGGGGAATTGGATCATACAAAAGGGAGTTGGAGTCACCACCTAGGATTATGAGCCAAAATAGGGGTTACGCTCAAGTATAATTTCTCACCCAAAATTAGCATAATATAGACTTTATATTGATCTTGTTTTAGTGTATAGAATTATTTAAATTCAGTCAATGTATATATGTGTAATAATTTAGCCATGTATGCAGAATAGGAATAATTGTGGAAAATGTTCATTCTTAAGCATCTAGTAGGAAGACCGGTTGAACCGGGTAGATTGGGTGCCTAACACCTCAACTCTACAACCTGACATGTACCCTAAATCTCTAGACCAGACCAACTTCTGGACCTCTTTTCTCAGGAATTGGGCCCACCCCCGAGTCCTAGGCCTATAATCCTAGGTGGCAACTCCAAACCCTTTTGTATGATCACAATACCCCGTATTGGACCATCATCAAATCCCCGTCTCAATGATGACCTTTACACTCCTGTGAAATAGGCCTCCATGTATCTTCGAACAACGGTACAATAGTGTGGGGCCTGCAGGTAAGCACACATGACACTCACCTCCCTAAGAAAGAGAAAGAAAGGAGAGAGGGTGAAAAGCAAGTCTTTTTTTCCCCTCCCACCAGTGGGAAGAAGAAGAGAGAAATTTTGGCCGCTACCCTCGTAGTGGCGACTCTCCTGGGGACATGTCAAGCTTCCAACACTAGATGCTACCATTAAATGCAAGAACATTTTTCCATCACATCTATTTGAAAATGTGTTTGGCTAACCCCATGTTTGTAATTGTATTCGCTAACCCCATCATGTATTGTGCTCGAAGTGAAATCATTTGACGAGGGAGTCCCTGTCATGCCCACACCCTTGGGGAGGTTAGTGCATGTCATGGAGAGTACTCTGAGAGCAAATGGTAGCCGCTTCCTATACAAGGGTGTGGGGTATTGTTAAACGGTGAGGATGTTCATATTTGTGCCAACACCCTCGGGGAGGTCCGCACACTTTATGACATTATGAGATCAGATAATGATATTTTCGCATTACACTTTTGTACACAATCACTCATGCTTCCACCACTCTGTGTCCAGTTGCTTAACCTCATGTGTAGTCACGAGTAATGGTAAGGAAGTCACCCCCTTGATCTCGTACCTTCGGGTATATAAAAATGATCACGTACCTTACGTATATATATCCTGTCAAGGAAGCCTTGTCAGTCCTATTGCATCCACTACATACTCGCATCATATAGGAAATAGTTGGAGAATGTTAGGAACACAAGATAATCTATAGAATTTATTTGAGGTATTGAAAAGGAATCTTCCTATAATGCATTCTAGTCATGAAGAAATGCTCTCCTAAGTGGGTTTTGGATAAAAGGTGTCCTTCCTCCTTAGATAAGAAATATGGATGATTTGGTATACATGACTCCGAGGTGATTCCTGTCAAAGTCCTGCAAAATGCCAAATTATCTAAAAGACCCGAGGAAACTAGGAGGAAGGTCACCTAGTGGGATAAGATTAAGGAAAGCATGACTTTATTGGCAGAGAATGTCTTAATATGAGTATTCTGGTCAAGCCATTTGTGTGTATCTCCCACCTATGACATTAAGTGGACTAGGGGCCCAACTCCTATCAACTCCCTATCATTAAGTGAACTAACTTTGGACGAATCATTGGTTGATAATTGAATGGTTGAATGAACAAAGGATTGGGAATACAAGAATCCTAAAATAAGCCACTTTTGGTTCGAGCACAATTCCACACCTCAAGTATTCTCTGTGGTCCAATTGGACATGACAGGGTAACCGATTGACTCGCTTAAGTTCAGTGTTAGCTCCATCGTCTCTCTGAGACTGTCTACCGCCAAGTGGTTATAGCCTAGTTCACATGAACCCACACAACCCTGAATCACCTGAGCAAGCATGGGTCCACCTCGTGGAGACCTTGTAGACAGAAATGGCCGAGGTTAAGAGTGGATTGGCCTAGATATTGCACATGCTTCAAAACCCTCCCAGGACTGATCCTAGGACTGAACTGACACCAACTACAGGAGAGTTGGAATAGAACGGAGCTACGGGTTATCGTGGGAATTCTTCTCGAGTTGACTCAGGAGAACCGGAACTAGTCAGACCAACCGATCAACGAGGAGTTTCACCTACCCATCCAAATGGTCAATGGGGAACCTATTCCAGGGTCCCACCACACAGGGTAGTAATTAAAGATGAGGAAGAAGATTTTGCGGCCCATGCCCGAATGGAACCTCCAGAGATAGAGAAAGAAGAAAACTCAAAGAGCAATTAGAAAAATGAAAAAATATGATTCGAGCGGGAAAAAGCTCAAAAATTCAAGTGGTAGATTCCGATGAAATGAGTTTCTTTTTCAGATCAAGGATTCCTGAGAAGTTCAAATGGTAGATAGATAGATTTGACGGGTCAAGGGACCCCAAGACTCATCTCAAAGTCTTCCTTAGCATCGCCAAATCATGGCAACTTGCGGACAACCAGATGGGATAGGTCTTCATGTTAACCTTATCAGGCCAGCACTAAGATGGTTCACACAGTTGGAGTCTGCCCAAACCTAAAATTAGACAACAGTAGTGAAAGCCTTCACCTAGCAGTACTCGTACAATACCGAAGTGGATGTAAAGTGTCGAGAGCTTGAGACATTAAGGCAGCAGCCCAAGGAAGGATTCACCGCCTTCTTAATGAGGTTTAGAGACAAGGCCATCAAGATGGTAGACTGACCTTCTGAGGCAGAGCAAGTAGAAATGTTGATTGAAAACTTGTCAAAGCCTTATTATAATGTCCTCTATTACCAACATCTGCAGACTTTTGATGCCTTAATAGCCACCGGCACACGTGTGGAAAGCAGAATTCTAAGGGAGGCCCAGTATCAAGGATCTTCCCAAGATGTAGGGAAGAATACTAGAGTTGGACGAGGAAAGGGTCCCGAAACCAATATGGTAGATGCGATCCAACAGTCGGTATCACTCATCACCTCTTCACAACCTTTTGTGATACAAGTAGATGCCCCTGTTCAGAAGGCTCCTCGCCCAAGGAGACAGTTCACTAATTTGGGAATGCATGTGGCATCATTGTATTAAGAGCTAAAGAAACAAAGATTGCTAGGGACAGTGGCTCCAAAGGTAATCAGTAATCCTCCCCCAGCTTGGTACAAAGACCATGAATATTGTGCTTACCACACTTAAAAGGGGCACACCATTGAGAGATGCATAGGTCTTCTACATGCAATCCAGGATTTGATAGACAATGGGACTATTGAGGTCAAGGTCAAACAACCTCCTAATGTCAATACCAAACCACTCCCTGATCATGCGATAGTCAGTGTGTTGGAAAAGACACAACAAAGAGTGATCTCACTCAACTCATCATACCTAGAGCTCGGAAGAATCATATGAATGCTCACACCTACAAGAAAGTCATGAGTCAAAGGGCCAAGGTCATGAAGACTCCTAAAAGAGAAGAAGAATCAGAAGATCAGGTATTTTCTATCCCTCCTTCATCATTAACGAGAGGGTCCACCGTACTATACCTTTAATCTCCATCATGCTACCAACCTTTACCACAACATCAACCTCTACCATACCATCAACCTCCACCATACCATCAACCTTCACCACACCATCAAGGAGAAGGAATATCATAAACTTATCACCTCCTATCTTCATCACAATATACTACCTCTTATATCACACCCTCATATCACCCTGCCTCATATCCCTTATCACCCTTAGACCATTCCCATTCTCAAGGTTCGGTGGATAACCCAAAAGAAGGATGGATGGGTGGATACAGTTGAAGGATAGGCTCGTATTACCAGATTTTCCAAAGATAACCTCATCAATAGGTTCGGTGAATGTCTTAGGAGAAAATCAAAATGTTGATCCTACTCTTTTAATTCAGACAACCATACCTCAAAAGGATAATCTGGAGGCAATTGAAGAAGTCACAGATGACCTCCTTAGAGCAACAATGGCATTGGCAATAGAGGAACAAATAAAAAAGCACACTTCCCTAATCCATTGAGGAAGTGACACAGAGGATGATGAGTCTGGTCTGATCAGGCTTCGAGCCAATGAGGTCAAGTCTGGCCCTATGGAGATCTTCCGGTCCATACGTTCTGAATACTACGAACGTTTAGATGTAGGAGAATTTCGAGGGTTATGAGGAATCTGATGAAGAACCAAGTGAGGGGGACATCAATGAAGAAGAGGATAGTGACGATGATGATGAGGATGAGAGTGAGGATCATGATGATGATAATGACTCTAATTCTCAAAGTGATGATGAATACCAGGATTGGGATAACAGTGATTACCAGGGACCTTGGGATAATAATGAAGATGATGAATTTGGGTATTATTCACCCAGAGATCCTAGAGGATATTCTAGATATGTGATCGGTGAGGATGACCCAATGATTGACCCCACAGATGCTATCCAATCAGCACTCTTGATCCACATGGAAGGTGAAGAGCCGACATCAGATTCAAAAGATAGTGAAGGCTATGAGATCACTTTTGAGGGTGAAGTAAATCCTATAGCAGAGCACATGAGTAGCATCTATGAGCGTTTGGTTGAGATAAAACTCAAGGTTGATGAAATTGATCAAATGTTAGTTGAAGTGGCCATCAGTGAACACTACTGCACCTAGCAATTGAGAAACCTTGAAAAAGCAGGAAGACATGACACACTTTCCGAAATGATAGATATAGGAGTCAAACGCCTTTCTAATGCGGTCAAGAAAATGTGAGCTAGGGCTCTTGATATTTGCGGAGGACCTCGACTACCCACCCCAAGAAGGGAAGGAGAATCTGAAGAAGAAGATGATCCTATGGTAGGGATAATTACTATTACAGATAGTGATGATGAGGATCGCTATCCCACAGAGATTATTGTGAAGAATCCAGTCAGTGTAATGGAGACTCGAAGCAGGAGAGACTAAAAGGGCAAGGCTCTAGTAGTGGAACAATCAAAGACCAGTGAGGCTCGAACAAGTGGCTTGAAGAAAGACCCTGAAAACCTTGTCTTGGCCCAACTCAAGAAGGCCCAAGTCAACATCTCAATTTGGGGATTATTGATGGCCTCCCCTTCGCACTGAGAAGCAGTCTTAAAGTCCCTCACCAATGTATAAGTGCCAATCGAGATAGATCCAACACATCTTGCACAAATAGTAGGGGTAACCTATGCAGTGCAGTCATTGATGTTCTCAAAATCTGAACTCGCCATAGGAGCCAGGCACAACAGGGCTTTGCACATCACCGTAGAATGTATTGACAAGATCGTGCTTCAGCTCCTCATTGACAATGGATCTGCTTTGAATGTTCTCCCTTTGAGGTCAGCCAAGAGCATCGGCTTCAATATAGAAGAGATGAGGCCGTCAAACTAGACAATACGAGCATATGATAATACCAAAAGAGAAGTCCTTGGGATCCTCACCCTTGCCATGATAATTGGCCCAGTGAAGTTTGACATTGATTTCCAAGTCATTGACATACCAGCATATTTCAACGTGCTCTTAGGAAGACCTTGGTTGCATCATGCAAGGTCTATAGCTTCTAGCCTTCATCAGAAGATGAAATTCATTCATGAAGGGAAAGTGATTACAATAGCTGGAGATACTGAAGTGTCAACACCTTAGCCAACATTAAAAGGGAGAAGAACAAGACCATGAAGTTCGACTTTGTGGTTTTGAATTGGAAGCGACTTGTGCGGCCATTGCCAAGTAGACACCAAAAGAAAAAATCTTAGCTAACTATGAAGCAGTTTGGAGCCCCCCAGTGAATCAAATGATGAAAAATATGCAATACTTTCTTAGAATGGGACTAGGGAAATATCATCAGGTGTTCCAAAGCAACCTAGTTTGGCCGTAAACAAAGGAAGAAGCGGTCTAGGGTACACTCCTCAAAGAAGCAACAATGCTGGCAAGGGGCAGAAGATACTAAGAATGATCAGGAAAATATCTGCCTCTTACTACCCAACTCTTAATGGGTATTTTGTAAGGGAAGGAGAAGATTTTCCTTTTTGCGGAAATGTTGAGCCATTGTTTGATGAAATCGTTGCAAAGATGCAACCAGGATTTGAATTGTTCTTTCAAGATGAGTTTGACTGGGTAACTCATGATGTAGAACAATAGTAGACTAAGAAAAGTAATTAGGACAGCTACATCACTAGAATAGCAGAAGTGGCTATGATTGAAGATGGGTTCTCCTCTAACAATCCTATAGCATTGATCCAGTCAAAGGAGGCACCTAGTCCCTAGTCCTCCTGAAGAGGGAATGGGAAAAGAAGATAAGACTTATCTGGAGTTTGTAACTTCCCATTGATTTAAAGAACCACATATGTTCATTTCTACGAGAACCACAAGCTTAGGAACTATATGAGCTCAAGCCTAGGCCCTTCCGAGGAAGGAGCATATATGCAAAGCAAAGAAGAGCACAAAGAATGATGGTCTACATGTGCTGTGCCCGAATCAACTGCAACGGAAAGGTTCGTGACGGTGGTCAGAGATGTGACCGAGGAGCAGGGATGTCCTTAATCAATAGGCTTAAAAAGTTGGACTCTATAGAAAGGGGATTGAGCAGTCTCCATTGCTCCTCACCCCTCAAAAAGTTCAGCTTTAGAGAGCATGAGGTTGATCAACTTGTATTTGTGAAGAAGCAAGCATCTGTCAAAGAGAACCATGTTAGCATTGTTGAAGAGATAACATCAACCTTCTTGGAAGAAGAAGGCCCTCTGCCACATCTGCTCATCCGTCGAGCCGTTGACCCACTCCTAAATTGGACAAGCATTGGGGAGAACTTCAAGTTTACTTATGCTACCGAGTCAACCAGCCTGAATACCACTGATAAAAGCATCAAGTCAGTCGTCGAGTTTGTAGTCGAGTCTTCCGTTTATGATTACGTGTCAGCCTTCCCTCTCGAGGCAAGTCCAAAGTCTATGTATGTCGAGTCTGTTACTCCTTTCATAAATGAAATTTCTGATTTCGAGTATGACTTGCATCATTTTTCTCGATGATGATCTAAATAAATATCATAAGTTAATAAAATAATGCAAACCAAAGAAAGCCCAACCCATCTGTGAGGATACCCAAGTTATTAATCTAGGAACCAACCAATGCCTTCGAGAGATAAAAATTGGTACTACCCTAGATGTTGAAGAAGCAGAACAGATGATTAGTCTTCTGAGGGAATTCATCGAAGTCTTTGCTTGGTCTTATAAGGATATGCCTGGGATAGACCCCAATATCGTGCAACATTGTTTGTCAACCTATCCTAGGGCAAAGCCAGTCAAACAGAAGCTCAGAAGAATCATCTAGAATGGAGTGAAAAGATAAAAAAAAGAAGTTGTGAAACAGTGGAATGTAGGATATCTTCAAGTGGTGAAATACCCCCAATGGTTGGCTAACATAGTTCCAATGCCAAAGAAAGATGGCAAGGTACGAATGTGCATAGATTTTTGAGATCTTAACAAGGTGAGTTCTAAGGATGACTTCCCATTACCTCACATTGATGTATTTGTTGACAACACAGCGGGGCATGCCTTGTTATCATTTATGAATGGATTCTCGGGATACAATCAAGTGAGCATGCACCTAGAGGATCATGAAACGACATCCTTCACCACTCCGTGGGGAACTTATTATTATAAAGTAATGCCCTTTGGATTGAAGAATGCTAGGGCAACTTATCAAAGAGCAGCTACGACCATATTACATGACATGATAAACAAAGATGTGGAAGTCTATGTGGACGATATGATAGTGAAGTCAAGGGATCGACAGGGGCATATTCCCACACTTAGACGATTCTTTAAGAGGATCAAGAAATATCAGCTAAAGTTGAATCCTTAGAAGTGTGTATTCGGGGCAACAACATGAAAATTGTTGGGGTTCTTGGTGAGCAAAAGGGGCATCGAAGTCGACCCTATCAAAATCAAATAAATCTAAGAGATGCCCATGCCTCGCACTGGGAAGCAGATACAAGAATTCTTGAGTCACATCTAGTATATCAATAGGTTCATAGCTCAATTGACTATGATCTGTGAACTAATTTTCAAGCTGCTGAAGAAGATCAGCCCACGGAATGGAATGATCAATGCCAACAAGTTTTTGATAAAATCAAAGGATACCTCATAAACCCACCAGTATTGACACCACCAGTGGAAGGGGAACCACTTCTGTTGTACTTATTAGTGGGAGAATATTTTATGGGATTGTTGCTAGCACAAAAGGAGACCGAAAATGGGGTAGAACATGCCATATACTACCTCAGCAAGAAGTTCTTGGAATATGAGACACGATACACATCTTTGGAAAGAACATGTGCTGCACTGATTTGGGTAATAAAAAGACTACGACACTACATGGTAGCTTATCTAGTACGTCTAATCTCAAGGATGGATCCAATTAAGTACCTCTTTAAGAAACCAGCCCTAACAGGAAGGATGGCTCGGTGGTTACTATTGTTATCAGAGTTTGACATCACCTGTGTTGCTCAAAAATCTATCAAGGGGCAAGCTATAGTCGATCATTTGACTGCCACCCCACGAAAGATGGAAGAGCTATAGATGATGCCTTCCCAGATGAAGAAGACACATATAATGAATGACAGTTGTTCTTTGATGGAGCGGATAATCAAAAGGGGTGTGGCACGGGAATATTTCTTATCACTCTTGAAGGCCTTTACTTGCCTTGGTCATTCTGCCTCGATTTCCCCGGTACCAAAAATATTGCCGAGTATGAAGCTTGTGCCTTGGGAGTAGAAATAGCCCTAACCATTGGGGTAAAAAGGATCAAGGTATATGGTGATTCTTCCATCATCATCTACCAGATCAAGGAAAATGGAAGACCAGAGATGAGAAATTGAAGCTGTGTCAAGAACATCTGGAAGAATTGATTGGACACTTTGAGAAGATCTCGTTCGAATACTTTCAGAGGGATAACAATCGATTTACCGATGCCCTTGCAACCTTAGCTTCTATGGTAGAATGCAACCCTATGGCTAGGGTCTGACCATTCTTGGTGGAATGAAGAAGTAGGTCCATTTATCAGAATTCGGTGAACTCTCTCACCGTAGATGGTTGGTCTTGGTTTGCTCATATTGTGGATTTCATAAGGGAAAGGAAGTACCTCGTTGAAGCCACAGATAGAGAAAAGAAATTTCTAAGGAGACATGCCACCTAGTTTATCCTTCAAGGGTACTTGTTATACAAGAGGTCCTATGATGGAATACAGTTGTTGTATATGGAAGAAAAGAAAGCTGCAACAATCATGGAAGAAATTCATCAAGGCCTTTGTGGACCTCATATGAATGCCAAGATGCTAGGTAAGAAGATTCTCAGACTGGGATACTATTGGAACACAATGAAAGCAGATTGTGTGAGATTTGTCAAGAAATGCCACAAATGTCTGATATTTGTCAATATCATACACATCCCGCCAACGGAGTTGCACTCACTCAGTTCTTCTTGGCCATTCTCTACTTGGGGTATTGATATCATAGGGAAGGTCAACCCTAAAGCATCCAATGGTCATGAGTTCATCTTGGTAGCCATTGATTATTTAACTAAGTGGGTAGAAGCTCAGTCATATGCAGTCCTCACATCTGCTAAGGTGGCAAAGTTCATCTAAGAAAACATCATTTGTCAATATGGAGTGCCTCAAGAGCTGATATCGGATCAGGGATCCCATTTCTAGGGTAAAAATGACAAAATATGCACAAAGTTTTCCATCAAAAGGTATAGCTCTACCACTTATAGGCCATAGAAAAATGAGGCAGTAAAAACAGCTAACAAGAACATTAAGATTATCCTACAGAAAATGGTTTAAACACATAAGGATTGGGAGGATAAGTTCCCACTTGCTTTATAGGCATATCGTACTTCTGTCTGATCCTCGACAGGGGTAACTCCTTTCTCCTTGGTGTATGGGGCTGAGGCGGTCCTACCCGTGAAAATTCTTGTACCATCCCTAAGGGTGCTTTTGGATAGTCAGTTGTTACCTAAAGGAGAATGAGTGAAAACCAGACATGATGAGCTCAATTTTCTCCATGAAAGACGAATGAAGGCCATGGATAATATGAAGAAATGGCAACTGAGAATGGCAAGGGCCTTTAATAAGAATGTGAAGCCCCATCACATAGAAAATTGTGAACTTGTTCTTCGAGAATAAAGAGCCCCAATTCATGATCTAAGAGGAAAGTTCAAGCCCAACTAAAGTGGCCCATTCATTGTCAAAGAGATTCTACCAGGAAAGGCTATAAAACTCATAGATCACAATGGTGAAGAAATACATGGATTGGTCAACATGGATTAACTCACGAGATTATATTTGAAAGGGTGAATAGCCCGAACTATGCAAGACCTGATTCCTCTCAAGGGATACGTAGGCAACTTAACATATGTAAGTGTTGTCTCAACAATCTCAAAGCAATAAATTGGTTCCTACCTTAATGATCAAGGTATCATAAAAAGATCATCATAGCTTGTGTCCCCCAAGAATTGTAATTTGGAATATAAGGCCATTAGGTATTTGTCATCAACCTATGGTCCTTCAAATTCTTATTCAGCATTTCATCCCCCAAAAGTCACCACTTTGACACCAGTATATCAAGGCCAATTCATTCCCCATCATTGATTAGTCAAAAAACAAAATAGTTTGATGCAATAGTGGTAAAGGTTTGGTTGTGTCAATAGCTAATGAGTGATACTTTGATGAATCATCACGTCTCCTCTTTGTTTGTGATGACTGCAGGAAAAGTCATGGACTCTTTGGATGAGACATTGAGAAAATAGACCTTGGACATAAACATGATTGCACTAGGACTACTAGAATCTATGAATGTGTCATTGCTCAGTCGGATCGGGTGTGTAGAATTACATCACAATTTTCTCCGACAGGTGCCTTAACACTGGGATACCAATCTTCACGTATTTCAATTTGGGTTGGTTGAGATCTACCCAACTCTCGAAGAATTCCAAGTTTGTATGCTATCTCCACCTAAGGGTGGGTTGATTCAACCATCTTTGAAGGAAGATTACTTGGAGAAAATTTACGACTTCTTTGGATGCAAAAAGGAGGAAGTAAAACAGTTCATTAGATATGGGAAGATCGACATTCTATAGGTGGCCAGGATCTTCGTTCAGTATCTATCATTGGGAGGAATCTATCAGTAAAGATCACAGGATGGTTACCTACTTTGCATGATAGCTCGCTATGTTCCCCAAACTCTTAGATGTGGTGCACCACTTGTTCTGATAGAAGGGGTAAGACAATTGAAGGAAGGAGGTGATATCATCCCTACGGTCCTTGCAGATACACTCAAGGGATTTGATGACATGAGCCATAGTGATAAATTTGGACTTTATCAATATCAAGGAAGTCCTGCTATTTTCTAGATTTGGTTACTCAAAAAACTGAAATTGACCAGGCAGTTAAATGAATGCCAACTCGGAGTTCTTTGCTACTAAGATAAGAAGGAAGTCTCGAAATTCAAGCTTATCGTCGATTGGAAGGAGTAAGTAAAAGGAAGAACTGCATAGGATATTGCATGGAGATGCCCGTGATGGCCACAAGAGGATTTTCTAACCCCTGGATGCAATTATGTCAGGTTGATGGGATTGGCTCATACGCCCTTTTACTTGCCCACCTACGTCAGCCGACAATATGAACTGAAAGCAGAGGATCCAGAAGAGTTGATGAACTTTTATCCACCCCAAGAACTATCTCCCCACCTTGTTACCTACCTATCCTGTCTATGGTAGGAAAGTTATATCCATTCTATGTATTGCAATTGGTAGTAAAATAATGTGATATTTCTTATTATTCTAATGAAGACTTGAGTTGTGGAATTAATCGTGCCTAAGAATTCAAATTCATAAAAAAAAATTTTCTTCATGTCACAGATAGATCTTCATTCAGAAAATGCCAAATCTGATAATACAAAAAGGAAGGAGTAAATATGGAGGGGGAAAAGGAAAAAGAGAAAAAGATATACATGTGCTTGTGTTTGCAGAAACTACAATAACAGATCCCTAAGAGTCAAAATCCTCGTTTGAACCATACTTGGTGTCGTCCTTATGGAATGTCGAAGAGCTAGTAGGTGCCAATCCTTAGTTTGCCAGCCTCTGGGTGAGATCCTGAATCTGTGCTTGCTGTTGGGCATTCTCCTGTTGGTAAGAGCTGACTTGGCTCTTTAAGATAGTTTCTCTCCTTCCTAGGAAATATAAGGAATGGTCAAGAAAAAAGAGTAATAAAGATGAAGGACAAGGTTTAAAAAAAGAAAAACAAAAAGAGATGATACCTTGTCGAGCACCACCTCACACAAACTCTGGTGCATCCTCTTAAGCTCGGTATAGGCCTCCGGAGACACCTGATGAAGACCATGTCAGCCAAAAGAAGTTAAAAACCAATCAAATGAGAGGTGGTTGGGCACTTACATAGTCATATGGAATGGGCAGCCCGAGAGAAGCATCTCTGTCCAATTTACGCTCCTGGAGTTGAGGGATACCACGATGGGTTGCATTGGGATAAGACCACCCCAGGAAGCCATGAAAGGGGATGGTGGCCATCCTGAGAGATCCACCCACAACAATAGAAGGCCCAGATCGGGATGGACCAGCAGCATCAACTTGTGACTGAACAGTAGAAGGGTCTGCATGACGTATTCTCCCTTGAAAGAACATCAATGAAAGCTAAACAAAAGGGGAATTGAAGAATGAAAGGGATATTCAAGAAGAGCAACATACCACTGGACTGCTGGGACTAAATGGAGTATAGACTGTCTCTTCCTCAAGGAAGGTCTCGTAACCCCTATTGTGGTCTAGGAAGGAGTCATCCCATATTCCTTCAGCCAATCCCTCGATTTGATCCAGAAGAATGCACTCCGAATGATGCATGGTAGGTGGAGGAAGACAAGGAGGAAAGTGCATGTCAGAATTGGACCACTGGGGTGTGACCCGCTCTCCCAAATACCAGGTATGGCCCCAGATTCCCCTAAACAGAACTCGGTTCTCTGTTAAGTACTTGGCCTAAGCAACTTCGTCAAGGACCGAAAACCTGAGATGCTAAAATGGCCTCCAGGTAACCTATAAATTCAAGAAGAAGTAAGTACAGCAGATGGAAGAAGAAAATTTAATGCCAAACATGGCTTATCTATGTAAGTTCATTTAGAAGAGAACGAGTAGTGGCCCCTTGAGGATGGCGACAACCCTGGGGTACCTAACCTTTTTCCCATCTTGTGGCTATGAGGAAAAATGATACTTAAGGAGCCTTCAGTTTGGGAGCCATAATCTCCAGATGTTCATAACACCAGGGCTGAATTGAAAAGTTAAAGTAAGGAAGTGCAACCAAATGAAAAGAAATGTGTGTAGGGACAAAAAGCTGCCTGGAGAATGTAGCCTGCACCCTTGAGACCTCGGTCTCCAAATGCTAGAAGGTCGAGGGTCCGCAACAGGTAGGCATAAGTGACCCCACCCCAATCCCAAATATCCAAATCTTGAATGTTCTGGAAAAGGGTAGACATACGGATATCTACCCCCCTCAGAGGTCACTAAAAAGACACAGGTCCATAGTGAACGGGAGGAAAGAACGGGTCACTTGTGCAATGTTACCAGGATTCAACCCCAAGCCGATCCTCTACTAACGAGCACTGATCTTGCCTAGGAGGATATGTTTCTGATCATCCTCGATATCCATACCCGTCAAGTCAGTGAACTCCCTAGCTGACAAAGTCTTGGGAAGGGTTAGGGGCCTTCCCCCAAATGGTATGCCTATCAAGGCATACAAGCACAAGGGCGTGAAGGTAATCTCACTTGTTGAGAAATGGAAAGAGTGAGTACTCAGCCACCACCACTCCATCAGGGCTCCTGCAAATGCTGGACTAAACTTTCTAGTCTCCAACGAGGGCAATCAGCTTAGGTAAGATGAATCAACAAGCCCCTTAACTCTGTAAGGAAGCACTTTGTACCAGTCCTGGGCCGAATTTGGATGACCATATCTGGCCAAAGTAGGTGGTACCCCCTCATTGAACCTCTAAAAATAAAATAAAATAAATGATGAATAAATTGGAAAATACAATGACAATGAAAAAATAAATAAAATGCAAAACTCACCCAAGTTCCCATATGGAGTTGCATATGTGATCCTGAGTCCTATGGAGTGTCTGCCCGGTGTACCTGTCTACGGGACTCTCCTCCCCCAGAGAAGAAGTCCACAACTCTTCACGCCATTGAGCTAGATTCCTCTATTGGTCCTTCTCTTTTTTCTCTCAGCCTTATTTTTTAAAATTACAAGAAATCCCAAGAAGTCTCACAATTTGCAAAAAGGCCTAGAAAGATTTCAAATTCCCCAATTGGCTCCTTACTCAAGAACTTTGAAGATCTTCAAATGAAGGATGAAGAACTTCAAAGAAAACTTGCAGATCTTCAAAAATCATTTGAAAAAACCGAGCTCACCCGCTCATAAATCATTCCCAACTCAGAAAGATCATAATGAGAAATGAGCAAGAGGGGGGGGGGACCATTTTATAGTTAAAAAATTCATTTTCTCAAAAAAAAAAAAAATTAAGATTCCAATTCCAAGGTGCAACTCAAAGATCCTTACCACAAAATACAAAATCCAAATCAAAACTCATGTGGTAGATAAAAATTACATCACATGAAAGTGGTAGGTGAAAAATTACATGGAAAAGGTGGATAAAAATTACATCACCTAAAAGTGGTAGATAGTCACATGTATGAGAAAGATGAAAAGTCAAAGTCAAAAGAAAAGTAAAAATTCAAAACAAATTCATACGAATAGAAAGATTCCCATTCAAAAGAACAAAATTCAAGATTCCGATCCAATGGTTAAAATTCAAGAACCCCAATCAAAGGATAACAGAAGAAAAATCAAGAAAAAAAAGAACCTCATTGAACCAGCCCCAGGCCCAATCTCATTGAACCAGCCCTGGATGCCCTAATCTCATTGAATTGGCCCCAGGTGCCCCAACCCCATTGAACCGGCCCCAGGTGTCCCAATTTTATTGAACCAGCCCCAGGTGGCCCAGTTTCATTGAACCGGCCCTAGGTGGCCCAATTTCTTTGAACTGGCCTCAGGTGGCCCATCACTTTGAATCGGCCCCAAGTGGCCCGATCTCATTGGTCATTTCCTTAGACTCGCACAAGGAAGCCCAGCCTAGGAAAGTCAAATACTAACATCTTTTATGGGATTGAAAGAGCAGCGGATTTCTTTCCTATAATTGATAGTCCCAAATAGCCCATATTGGTTCAAAAGACCCAACCTGGAGACCAAATATCCCTAGACTGGCACATGGGAGCCCAGCCTAGGAAAAGTCTAGAATCAAGTACTAACATCTTTTGCAGGATTGAAAGAGTAGTAAATTTCTTTCCAACAATCGACGGCCTAGGTAAGATCCTAAACTTTAAAGTAGTTAAGAGATATTATCTGTTGCATTTTTAACTCCGTCATTGATTAGCAAGATGACAGCAGTACATGCTCCGGGTGACAAAATGTGGTAGTTCTTTTCTTTGCCCTTTGGCTGTTGGCACAAGCCTCAACCAAAGAGGGGCATTCTGTAGACACCTAATTTTGTCACCCTCCTTCGGCTATGATGACTTATGGATCGTGGAAACAACCTCTCACTTTCGATTAACATAGATGACAGTTGATTGAGGTAACCCAATCCATGAACATTTCATACCCATCCCAAAATCCCAAAAATCCCATGCGAAAGAAAAGAAGGGTCTAATTATGACCTTTTATATACAAAGGAATCTGGTAAAAAATGACTATATAGATGAACAGTACTTGGAATCGTGATTCCAATGATATATGGTATGTCAAAATCAGACCGTTGGATCTCCCGTAATCATCCCTGAAAATTCACACCTCGCACGCATGCCCTTGCTGCTTGGCGCGCACAGTGGTGCCTTATGCGCGCCCCACTACCACACGCACATCCTACTGACTCACGCGTGCCCCTACTGCCTTGCACACACCCCTGCTGCCCTACACCCCTCGTTGCCTTGTGCGTGCCCCCATGCCCCCACTCGTCCTCACTGCCTCACGTGTGCCCTCGCTACCCTGTGCGTCCCACTGCCTCGCGCATGCCCTTCCTACCTTGCATGCACCCTTGCTACCCCGCTCACCCCTGTTGCCTTGTGCATGCCCCTGCTGCCCTGCTCTCCCCTCGCGTGCACCTTGCTCGCCCATTGCCTTGCTCGTGCCCTGCTGCCCGGTGCACCCCTATCTCATGTGCCTCCCCTTGCTGTACACACCCTTACCCAGTCCCATTGTTTTCACTAATAGCTGGAATCTTCACTTTGATGACCGGAATTGTGAAGAGATCCTCCCTTCATTCATTTGTGCACTTTGAAACTACTCCGCTAGTGTACCCTACACCATGACCTCCCATTGGCCCAAAAATGCATCTTTTATCTCATTAGCCCAAGAAAGAATCTCTACACCTCATTAGCCAAAGAAATTTACCCTTCACCCCATTGGTCAAAAAATTCATTTTGTTACCCCATTGGTTTAGAAAAATCAATTTTTAATCCTATTAGCTAAGGAAATTCCTCTTTCCTCCCCAATTGGTCAAAAAATTCTATAAATTCCCCTCCCTTTGGTTTTTCACAATCAAGCCTCCTAGTAAGCACCCCTTGTAGAGAAGCTCTACCCTCTCTGCTCCCCTCTCCCCTCGAATTTCTT
Source organism: Macadamia integrifolia (assembly GCF_013358625.1). Classification (NCBI taxonomy): domain Eukaryota; kingdom Viridiplantae; phylum Streptophyta; class Magnoliopsida; order Proteales; family Proteaceae; genus Macadamia; species Macadamia integrifolia. The sequence continues at coordinate 110,983 of NW_024868069.1, forward strand.
CAAATCTTCGGAGAGATCTTCATAAGATTCGAAGTGTTCTTCGGGCCTTCGAAGTTCTTCAACCATCTGCTTTTTTTGAGTGAGATTTTTGTGTAGAAGAAGCTTTGCCTTAGTCTCCCCTCCCCCTATGAGGTTCTTCAAGCCTTCAAAGTGATCTTTATAAGATCTGAAGTGTTCTTCGGGCCTTCAAAGTGATCTTCATAAGATCTGAAGTGTTCTTCGGGCCTTCAAAGTTCCTCAATCATTTAATTTTCAGTCTATTCCTAGCAGAAGCTCCACCGGAGTTCCACCTCAATCTAGCCCTCCAATAGCCTATTCCCAATGGAAGCTTTGCCGGAGTGCCACCTCATCCTAGCCCTCCTAAAGCCTATTCTCAGCGAAAGCTCTGCCAATGTGCCATCTCAGCATAACCCTCTCAGAGCCTATCCCCAGCAGAAGCCCTGTCAAAGTACCACCGTAACCAAAATCCAGAAGTAGCCCATCCTTAGCAGAAGCTCTGCTGAATTGACACCTCAGTCTAAGCCTGAAAGTAACCGTTCCTAGCCGAAACTCTGTCTGAATATTACCACAGTTAGCATCTCTCAGAGACGGAAATTGGAGGTCAAGACCATCTTCCCCTGAGTTGGGAGAATCCATAAGAAAGCTCATGCCAGCACTAATTGAGGTTCCACCCCTCTTGACCCGAAATAGAGGTCAAGCTCAGATATAATTTCTCCCCCAAAATTAGCATAATGTAGACTTTATATTGACCTTGTTTTAGTGTACATAATTATTTAAATCTAGTCAATGTATATATGTGTGATAATTTAGCCATGCATGCGGAATGAGAATAATTGTGGAAAATATTCGTTCTTAAGCATCTAGTAGGAAGACCATTGAACCGGGTAGATTGGGTGTCTAACACCTTACGAACTCTACAACTTGACATGTACCCTAAAACTATAGACCATACCAACTTTCGGGACCTTTTCTCAAGAATTGAGCCCACCTCCGGGTCCTAGGCCCATAATCCTAGGTGGCAACTCCAAATCCTTTTGCATGATCCCAATCCCCCGTATTGGACCATCATCAAATCTCCGTCTCAATGACGACCTTTACACTCCTATGAAATAGGCCTCCACATATCTCCGAGTGGCGGTACAACAGTGCGGGGCCAGCAGGTAAGCACACATGACACTCATCTCCCTAAGAAAGAGAAAGAGAGGAGAGAGAGAGCTGAAAGAAAGTCTTTTTTTCCCCTTCCACCAGAGGGTAGAAGAAGAGAGAAATTCTTGTTGCTACCCTCACAAGGTCCATTGGTATGTTCCCTTTCTTGAGTGCTATTTCCATATTTCAAATCCTTTCTTCTGATTGATGTTTTTGCAGTGGAGAATGTGCCTTAAGGTTCCCCTTTTTCTTTAGCTGTAGTCGGGAGCTGCTGGTCCTTCCTCTGCTGGCCTTCCATGACCGCAGGTGGACTTTCTCATAAAATGGCTACCATCCCCTTTCACGGCTTTCTCGATTGGTCATATCCTGATGCTACCAACCCAATGTCCCAAGGGCTCTGAAGCGGAGACTGGATCGAGATGCCTCTCTTGGCCTACCTATCCCATATGATTGTGTGAGTGCCCCCCATTCTAAAAATCCTTGCCTTTTTCACTTTCTTCTTTGTTGACATGATCCTTTTCAGGTTTCTCCAGAAGCCTATGTAAAGACTAGGTGAATGCACCAGGTTCTTTGCGATGAGCTGTTCCTTTGGGGTATCATTCTTTCCTTGACTTGATCCTCTTTCATCATTTTCTCTTATTGTGACCATTTCTTATATTTCCTAGAATGGGGAGATTGCTTCTTTGAGGAGCCAAGTTAATTCCTGAAGGGAAGTGATTACCCAACAAGCTACTTAGATTAGGGAGCTTATGACGAGAATGGCGAGTTCATGATTGACATCTGATATCTCTCCGATGTTTCTTGTGGATGACCCTGAGTATGGAACATATGAGGATGTCGACTCTTAGTGACTTGTTCCCTGCAAGACAGATGTTTTTGCACATATATGTATATGTGTATATATATATATATTTTTTCTTTCCCTCCCCATGTTCATTTCTTTTTTGTTTGTTTTTAACATTTGTAGACTTGACATTTTATTTTGGAATGGAAACCTATCTTTAGCATTAAAAAAAATCTCTCTTGTTCATGAATTTGAATTTTAAGGCACGATCAATTCCACAATTCAAGTCTTCGTTAGAATAATTAGAATAACACAAAAGTCCAAATATCAACTCACTTTACTAACAAGTGAATTACACAGAATGGAAATAATTTTCTTACCAAAGACAGGATAGGTAGGCAACAATGTGGGGAGAGAGTTCTTGGGGTGGGTATAAGTTCACCAACTCCTCCGGGTCCTCTGCTTCTAGTTCATACTACCGGATAATATAAGTGGGCAAGTAAAAGGATGTATGAGTCAATCCCATTAACTTGACATAGTTGCATCCATGGGCCTTCATTAGAAAATCATCTTGTGGCCACTATGGGCATCTCCATGTAATATCCTGTGTAGTTCTTCTTGTAGGTACTCTTTCCAATCAACAATGAGCTTGAATTCTGGGACTTCCCTTTTGTCTTGGTAGCAAAAAACTCCGAGTTGGCATCCATTCAATGGGGCTGATCAGTTTCAGTTTCTCAAGTAACCAAAGTTGGAAAATAATAGGACTTCATTGATAATGATAAATTTCAAACTTGCGGTTGTGGCTCATATCATTAAATCCCTTCAGGGTCTCTACAAGGACTGTGGGGATGATATCACCTCCTTCTTTCAATTGCTTTATCACCTCTATCAGAACAAGTGGTGCACCACGTCCGGGAGTTTGGAGAACATAGTGAGCTACCATGCAAAGTAGATAAGCATCTTATAATCTTTGCTGATGGATTTCTCCCAGTGATAGATACCAGGTGAAGATCCTAGCCACCTTCAAAATGTCAATCTTCCCATATCTAATAAAATATTACATTTCCTCCTTTTCCCATCGGAAGAAACTTCGAATCTCCTTCGAGTGATCTTTCATCGAAGAAGGTTGAATCAATCTACCTTTAGGTGGAGATAGCGTACAAGCTCAAAATTCCTCGAGATTCAGGTAAACCTCAACTATCCCAAACCAAAATACATGAAGATCAGTATCCCAGTGTTGAGGCACCTATCAGAGTAAAATATGATGTAGTTCTACACACCCGATCCGATTGAGCATTGACTTACTCAGATTCTAGCAGTCCTGGTTCCGTAATGTTTATGTCCAATGTCCATTTCCTCAATGTCTCATCCAAAGAGTCCATATCCTTTCTTGAAACCATCACAAACAAAGAGAAGAGGTGATTTTTCAAAGCATCACCCATTAACTGTTGACACAACCAAACCTTTACCACTGTTGCATCAAGTTCTTTTTTTTTTTTTGACTAATCTGTAACACCCCAAATCTCACCTCTTTACATTGACTATGAACAGGAAAAAGTAACAAGCTGGAGATGCCAACACTAGCTTGGTTGGCAGCAGTGAAGTGCCAGGAAGGAAAGAAGGACCCAACATGTACTTGTGCCTTTTGCCAATAGTGTTAGAAGAAAAAGCAAGAAAAGTGGGCCAACAGGTAATTATTAACCTTTCATAAGGGTTAGTAATAAAAATGGCCTAAACAGACTCTAAAAGAGAAAATCTGGTTCAATAGGCTAGAGAGTTCTGGAAATGGCAGGCCGGCCTGTTGACTAGATAGAATGGTCAGGTTTGATTGAATGGGTCCCATTCTTGGAGTCTTGACATGTGGACCTATTTCTATGGGTCTGATGTGACTAAGAAGGATGAATAATAAAATAATGGAATTAAAAATTATAATGTAATGATGGGTACCTATAAGTATTAATAATATAGTAATGTAAGTCATATGGTACCATATATATATCTGAGTATATAATATTATATATATTATAAGGCAGTGGATATATTAAAATAAGTTAAATAAGGAAATTATAAAATTAGAAGTTGTAATTTAATATGGGTGTATAATGTGTAAATCTGAAATTAGAAATCATGTTGTATAAGTATTAAGGGTTTACTTATACTTATGTTATAATATATATAATATATTAGTTAGTGGGTCACAAAGGGGTTATGTTAGTGGGCCACTAAGGTGTGTTAGTGGGGCTATAAATTGCCTCCACCGACCATAGGCACCTTCACAAATTCTGGACAACAAGAAGAAGAAAGAAGAGAGAAGAAGAAGTCGATTCTTGAGGTGATAGAGGGTTCAGCTGCAAGGTAGAGGGTTCAGCGGGAGATTTCAGTCCTTAGGTCTTTGATAGAGGGTTCAGCTGCAAGGTAAGTTCATCTCTTACTCATATTAATCTGTATTGGTAAGTAATTTCAGAAAAATGAAAAGGGTACAAGCCGATTCTATGCATGGGAAGAAAGATTTAAAATTTCAGCGAGTCTAAATTCTTGGATTCTTGAGGAATTGATGAAATGCATGAAGAGTATATGAAAGAATATCATTATTGGAGCCAAGACCATGGCTGATTAGAGACCATTATATGACAATCCTTACTAAGCTTTAAAACAGTAAAATTATATGAGAAAGAAATGAAATTTTAGTTTCATTTTACTGTTCTATGGAATGAGAACACATGCAAGGAGAAATTGATGGAAGATTAATGCATCCATTCTCTAATTGAGGTGTGATCATCAAATCTAAGGACTTGGATACTAAAAATCCCCTTTTAATTTTACTGTTTAAAGGTTTTAAGACATGGATTTTACTGTTAATGATCCTAATGGTGCATGCAAGTGATTGAGGTTTGATCCTTCACATGTAAAGTAAGATTAATGGTGGAATCTAAGCATACAACCTTAGATTGGAGGTTAAATTTTGATAGTTTGATTTTATGTTACCTATGTGGATGTAATCATGTGAATTTGAGGTTTGATTTTGAAATCCTCTGCTGAAATGGGTAATTATAATTAGTCAATTGAAAATAAACTAATGGTGGACTGAGAAAATAGTGAAATTGAGGTGATACCTTCACTGATGTGAGCTTACAATGTAGAAACAGGGGAGTGATGGCCAAAACAGAGGTGGTAATCAACAGAGAAGGTGGTAAAATTGATTTCTATAGAAATTTGGTCAACCGGAGGGAGACCACAGGCCAACCGGTTGGACCAAATCTCTCTAGCCAGTTAGACTCCCAGAAATTGAGATGGTTTCAAAACTGATCTGAAACTCATTAGGCCTATGAAAGACCTATTAAATACCTAAAAAAGGGATAGTGTGCCCAACTACAGGAGTGAAAGGGGACCCTAAAGTGAACCTAAACAGAAAGGGTACAGACAAAAATGACCTATCTAATCTGGTTTGACAATAATTTTCTCCATGACTGTTCTAGCTTGATCTTCATCTACCCAAAACAACTGTATTCAATCATAGGATCTCTTGTATAACAAATCCCCTTGAAGAATAAACTAAGTGGCTTATCTCCTTAGGAACTTCTTTTCTCTATCTGTAGCTTCAACTGGATGCTTCCTTTCCTTGATGAAGTTCACTATGTGAGCAAACCAAGACCGTCCATATATGGTGAGAGTGTTCACAACATTTTGGTAAATGGACCTGTCTCTTTGTTCCACTAAGAATGGTTGGATCCTGGCCATAGGGTTGCATTTTACCATGGAAGCCAAGGTTGCAAGAGCACCAACAAACTAGTTGAAGTGTCCAATCACCTCTTCAAGATGTTCCTGATAATACTTCAGTTTCTCATCTCGAGTCTTCCATTTTCCTTATGTCTGACAGATGTCAATAGATGAATCTCCATACACCTTGACCCTTTTCAGTCTAATGGTCAGGGTTGTTTCCAGTCCCAAGGCACAAGCTTCATATTCAGCAATGTTGTTGGTACAGGGGAAATCAAGGCAAAATGACAAAGGCAAGTAAAGGCTGTCCGAAGTAACAAGCAATATTCTTGCACCACACCCCTTTTGGTTAGCCACTCCATTAAAGAATAACTACCATTCATTAGCTATATATTCTTCTTCACTTGCTGTGATTTTGTCATCTGGAAAGGCATAATCCAAGGCACTTCCATTTTCTATGGGGTGAGTAGCCAAGTGACCGACTATAGCTTGCCCCTTGATAGACTTCTGAGCAACATAGGTGATATCAAATTCTGATAGCAATAGCAGCCATCGAGCCATCCTTCCTGTTAGAGCTGGTTTCTCAAAGAGGTACTTGATTGGATCCATCTTTGAGATCAAGCGTACTGGATAAGCTACGATATAGTGTCACAGCCTTTTTGTTGCTCAAATTAGTGCAGCATAAGTTCTTTCCAAAGATGTGTACTATGTCTCATATTCCAAGAACTTCTTGCTAAGGTAGTATATGGCATGCTCTACCCCCTTCTTTGTTTTCTTTTGTGCTAACAATAAGCCCATGGAATATCTCCCATTGATAAGTACAACAGAAGTGGTTCCCCTTCCACCTGTGGTGTCAATACTGGTGGGTTCATAAGATATCCTTTTATCTTATCAAAAGCTTGTTGGCAATGGTCATTCCATTCTGTGGGCTGATTCTTCTTTAGTAGCTTAAAGATTGGCTCGCAGATCGTAGTCAGTTGAGCTATGAACCTACTGATATACTGAATATGACCCAAGAATCCCTATATCTCTTCTCAATGCGAGGTGTTGGCATTTCTTGGATTGCCTTGATCTTGATAGGGTCGACTTTGATGCCTCTTTCGCTCACCAAGAACCCCAAAATTTTCCTGCCATTCCCCAGAATACACACTTTTGAGGATTCAACTTCAGCTAATACTTCTTGATTCTTTCAAAGAATCGTCTTAGTGTGGGAATATGCCCTTGTCAATCTCTTACTTCACTATCATGTCGTCCACATAGACTTCCACATATTTGTTCATCATATCATGCAATATGGCCGTAGCTGCTCTCTGATAAGTTGCACCGGCATTCTTTAGTCCAAAGGGCATCACCTTGTAGCAATAAGTTCCCCATGGAATGGTGAAGGCTATCTTTTCACATTCCTATGGGTGTATGCTCACTTGATTGTATCTTGAGAATCCATCCATGAATGAAGTAAGGCATGCCCTATGGTGTTGTTGACCAACACATCAATGTGAGGTAGTGGGAAGTCATCTTTTGGGCTCACTTTGTTAAGATCTTGGAAATCTATGCACATTCATACCCTACCATCTTTCTTTGGAATTGGTACTATGTTGGCCAACCAATGGGGGTACTTTACCACTTGTAGAAACCCTGCATTCCACTGCTTCATAGCTTCATCTCTGATCTTTTCACTCCATTCTGGATGTATTCTTCTGAGCTTCTGTTTGACAGGCTTTGCCTTGGGGTAGGTCGGCAAATGATGTTGCACGATGTTGGGGTCTATCCCAAGCATATCCTCATAAGACAAGGTAAAGACTTCAACGAACTCCTTTAGAAGACTGATCATCTGCTCTACTTCTTCATCCAGGGTGGTACCAATTTTTATCTCTCAAAGGCATTGGTCAGTTCCCAAATTAATAACCTGGGTATCCTCACGGATGGATTGGGCTTTCTTTGGTTTGCATTGTTTTGTTAAATTATGGTATTTGTTATGATCAATATCAGAAAAAGGAGGTAAGTCATACTTGGAATTAGAAATTTCATTCATGAAAGGAGTAACAGACTCCACATACATGGACTCTGGACTTTCCTCAAGAGGAAAAACAGACACGTAATTATAAACAGAGGACTCAACAATAGACTCGATAACTAACTTGATGCCTTTATCAGTGGTATTTAGGTTGGTTGACTCAGTAGCACTAGTAAACTTGTCTCCAAATGCTTATCCAGTAGTTTAAGAGTGGTTCAATAGACCGATGGATCAGGAGTGGTTCAATAGACCGATGGATGAGCAAATGTGGCAAAGGGCCTTTTTCTTCTTCTAGGAAGGTCACTGCTATCTCTTGAGTGGTGCTGACATTGTTCTCTTTGATAAGTTCTTTCTTGCTTACAAAGACAAGCTAATCGATCTCATGTTCTTTGAAGCCAACTGTGAGTGTTGATTGGATAGCATCCGTCGGGTCAACCATTGGTTCATCTTCGCCAATTCCATACACTGAGTATCCTCCCAGATCCCTTGGTGAGTAACACCTAGATTCATCATCTTCATCATTATTCCAAGGTCCCTGCTAGTCACTGTCATCCCAGTCCTTGTACTTATTATCACTTCGAGCATCGGATTCATCATTACCATCCCAATCCTCACTCTAGTCTTCATCGTCATCGTCATCATCCTCTTCTTCACTGATTTCCCCCTCACATGGTTCTTTATCAGATTCCTCATGGCCCTCAAATTCTCCTGCATCCAAATGTTCACAGTATTCAGAGCATATGGATCAGAAAATCTTTATAGGGGCAGACTTGATCTCATTGGCTTGGAGCTTGATCAGACCAGACTCATCATCTTCTGTGTCACTCCTTATATGAATGAGGGAGGTGTGCTCCTTGATTTTTTTACCTACTACCAATGCCATTACTGCTCTGAGAAGGTCATCCGTAACTTCTTCAATTTTTTCTAGACTGTCCTCCTGAGGTATGGTTGTTTAAATCAAGGAAGTTGGGTTAACATCTTGACTTTCTCCTAAGACATTCACTGAACTTGTTGACAAGGTCACTTTTGGAGATTCTAGAAATACAAGCATATCCTCCCAACTGTAACTGCCGATCCATCCTTCCCTTAGGTTATCCACCAAACCTTGAGAATGGGAATGGTATGAAGGTGGTGAGGGATGTGAGGCAGGGTGATATGAAGGTGATGTGATGTAGGAGACGGGGTATTTTGATGAAGATAGGGGGTGGCAAGATGATGATGAGGCTCCTTCTCTTTGATGGTGTGGTGAAGGTTAATGGTATGGTAGAGGTTGACGGTGGTGAAGGTTGAAGGTATGGTGCTGTGGATTCTCCTATTGACAATGAAGGAGGGATGGCAGAAACTTGATCTTCTGATTCTTCTTTTGATGACTCTTCTCTTTTGAGGGTTCTCATGACTTTGGCCCTTTGCCTCATGATTTTTTGGTAGGCGCAGGCATTCATGTGATTTTTTTGAGCTCTAAAACTGATGAGTTGAGTGGGATCACTCTCTGTTGTTCTCTGTTGTTTCCACTTCTAGGTTGTCTACATGACTCAAGCGAGAACCATAGAATATGGGACAATAGAAGTGTCTATCCGTATAGTAATTATAAATGGCCCTTTGGAAAGAGTTACATACCTTCTGATAAGCTACCTTAGTGAAGTTGATTATATGGCGTACTATTTCTACAGTGAGTTCCTGATGAGATGAGTTGGACCATAGAACCAAGGATCAAAATCTTTCGGATCATTTATCATTGACAACATGTTGATAGTTCCATGATCTGGGAGTGGATTGGCAGTGATATTGGGAGGTTGTTTGACTTTGATTTTAATAGTCCTGTTGTATACCAAGTCTTGAATTGCATGTTGAAGCCCTAGACATATTTCTATGGTGTGCCCTTTCTGAGTGTGGTTGGCACAATATTCGTGGTCCCTGTACCAAGTTGGGGGGGCTGCTAATCATCCTTGGAGCTATGGTGCCTAACAGTCCTTGTGTCTTCAACTTCTCATATACTACTGCCTTAGGCATCCCCAAATTAGTGAACTGTCTCCTTGGGTGAGGAGGCTTTGAGCAAGAACATCTGCTTGTATCACAAATGGTTGTGGAGAACTGATAAGTGGTACCGACTGTTGGACCACACCTTTCACATTGGTTTTAGGATTCTTTCCTCGCCTAACTCTGGCATTCTTTCCCATGTCTTGAGAAGCTCCTTGATACTGTGCATCCCTTAGGATTCTATTCTCGACATGTGTTCCAGTGGCTATCAAAAAATCAAAAGTTTATAGATGCTGATAGTAGAGAACATCATAGTAAGACTTGGATAGGTTTTCAATCAACATTTCTACTTGCTCTGCTTTAAAAGGTTGATCTGCCATCTTGATGGCCTTGTCTCTAAACCTCATCAGGAAGGCGGTGAATCCTTCTCTAGGTTACTGCCTCAAGGTCGCAAGTATCCGACGCTTCACATCTACTTTAATGTTATAAGAATACTATTTAGTGAAGGATTTCACCACTATTGTCCAATTCTGGGTTTGAGTAGACTCCAACTATGTGAGCCACCTCAGTGTCGGTCCTGATAGTGTCAACATGAATTCCTAACCCATCTGATTGTCAGCAAGTTTCCAGGATTTGGCTATGCTGAGGAAGACCTTTAAATGAGCCTTAGGGTCCCCTGACCTATCAAATCAGTTAGTTTGCCATTTGAACTTCTTGAAAATCCTTGCCCTAGAAAAGAAACTCATCTCATCTGAATCCACTATTTGACTTTCTGAGCTCTTTCCTGCTCGGATCATATTCTCCAAATTTTCTAACTGCTCTCTGGTTTTTCTTTCTCTCTCTGTCGCTGGAGGTTCCATTCGGATATGCGTCACAAACTCTTCTTCCTCATCTTCAATCACCATCTTAGGCAGAGGAACTTGGGAATATGCTCCTCATTGACCATTCAATTGGGTAAGGGAAACTCCTTATTGATCAGTTGGCCTGGATGGTTCTGGTTCTCCTGAGTCAACTTGGGAGGAAGTCCCATGATAACCCGTAGGTCTGTTCTATTCCAATTCTCCGGTAGCTGGGGTTGGTTCAGCCCTAGGATCAGTCCTGGGAGGGTTTCGTAACTGGTGCAATACTTGAGCTAATCCACTCTTAACCAGCCATTTCTGGTTGCAATGTCTCTACTGGGTGGACCCATGCTTGCTCAGGTGATTCAGCATTGGTTGGATCCTTGTGAACTGGATTATAATCACTTGGAAGGAGACAGTCTCGGAGAGACAACGGAGGTGAGACTGGACTTAAGCAAGTCAACCGGTTACCCAGACATGTCCAAATGAACCACGGAGAATACTTGAGGTGTGGAATTGCGCCTGAATCAAAAGTGGTTTATTTTAGGATTCTCGCTTTCCCACCCCCTTTATTCATTCATCCACTCAATTGTCAACCAATGATTCATCTATAGTTAGTCTACTTAATGATAGGGAATGGATAGGGGTTGATGCTCCTAGTCCACTCAATGTCATAGGTGGGAGATTCATACAAATAACTTGAGCAGAATATTCATATAAGACATTCTCTATCATTAAAGTCATGCTTTCCTTAATCTTAGCCCACTTGGTGACCTTCCTCCTGGTTTCCTCAGGTCTTTTTAGATAATTTGGCATTTTACAGGACTTTGACGGGAATCACCCCAGAGTCACATATACCAAATCATCCACATGTCATTTTTAAGCAGGAAGGACACATTTCATCTGGAACCAATTTTGGAGAGCGTTTCTTTTATAACTAGAATGCATTATAAGAAGATTCCTTTTCAAGACCTCAAACAAGTTCTACAGATCAGCTTGTGGCGTTCCTAGCGTTCTCCATCTATTTCTTACATGATGCGAGTATACAGTTGATGCAATAGAAACAACAAGGCTTCCTTGACAGGATCTATATACGCAAGGTACATGATCATTTTGATATACCTAAAGGTACGAGATCAAGGGGGTGACGTCCTTGCTCATTACTTGTGACTACACATGAGGTTAAGCAACTGGCCACGGGGGTGGTGGAACCATGAGGGATTGTGTTCAAAAGTATAATGTGGGAATATCATTATTCGATTTTAGAATATCATAAAGTGCATGGACCTCCCTGAGGGTGCTGGAACAATTACAAACATCCTCGCCGTTTAATAATATACCACACCCTTGTATAGGAAGTGGTGACCATTTGTTCTTAGAGTACTCTCCATGACATGCACTGACCTCCCCGAGAGTGTGGGTATGTCAAGGAGTCCCTCACCAAATGATTTCACTTTGAGCATGATGCCTGATGTGGTTAGCAAATACAATTACAAACATAGGGTTAGCCAAATGTGTTTTTAAACAGATGTGGTGGAAAATGTTCTTACATTTAATGGTAGCATCTAGTGTCGAAAGCTTGATAGGTCCTCAGTGGAGTCGCCACTGTGAGGGTAGCAGCCATAATTTCTTTCTTTATCCCCCTTTTTTGTGGGGGGAAAGGAGAGACTTGTGTTCCGCCCTCTCTTCTCTTTTTCTCTTTTTCTCTTTCTTAGGAAGGTGTGTATCGTGTGTGCTTAGCCATAGGCCCGGCACTGTCATATCGCTGCTCAGAGATACGTGGGGGCCTATTTTATAGGAGTATAGGGGTCATCATTGAGATGGGTATTTGATGATGGTCCAATACGAGGGATTGGAATCATGCAAAAGGGATTTGAAGTCGCCACCTAGGATTATGGGCCCTAGACCCAGGTGTGGGCCCAATTCCTAAGAAAAGGGCTTGAAAGTTGGTATGGTCTAGAGATTTAGGGTATGTGTTAGGTTGTAAAGTTGGGAAGGTGTTAGGCACCAAATCTACCTGGTTCAACAGTCTTCCTACTAGATGCTTGAGAACTAACATTTTTGACAATTATTTTTATTCTGCATGCATGGCTAAGTTATCACACATATATACATTAACTAAATTTAAATACTTATGTACTCTAAGACAAGGTCAATAAAAGGTCTACATTATGCTAATTCGGGTGAGAAATTATACCTGAGATTGACCCCTGTTTTGAGTCAAGAGGGGTGGATCCCTGATTGGCATGATTTTTCTTATGGATTCTCCCAGCTCAGGGGAATATGGTCTTAACCTCCAACTTCCTTTCTCGAGAGATGCTAATTGTGGTAATATTCGGACAGAGTTCCGGCTAAGAATGATTACTTTGGATTTGAAGTTTGATAGAGCTTTGGCTAGGGAATGCTAATTTCTGGCTTAGGCTGAGGTGTCACTTCAGCAGAGCTTCCACTAGAGAGGGGCTACTTCTAAATTTTGGCTAAGGTGGCACTCCAACAGAGCTTCCACTAGAGAGGTGCTACTTTTAAATTTTGGCTGAGGTGGCACTCTGATAGAGCTTTCGCTGGAGATAGGCTATGGGAGGGCTAGACTGAGGTGGCACTCTAGTAGAGCTTCTACTGGGGATAGGCTATGGGAGGGTTAGACTGAAGTGGCACTCTGGTAGAGCTTCTGCTAGGGATAGGCTATAGGAGGGCTAGGCTAAGGTGGCACTCCGACAGAACTTCCTTTGAGGATAGGGTATGGGAGGGCTAGGCTGAGGTTTGGAAAACTTCAAAGGGGTTGAAGAACTTCAAAGGTCCGAAGAACACTTTGAATCTATGAAGATTGCTTCGAAGACTTGAAGAACTTCAAAAGGGGAGGGGAGAGGGGAGTAGAGTTTCTCCTACAAATGGCACTCACTATAGAACTTCAAAGGATTGAAGAACTTCGAAGGCCCGAAGAACACTTCGTATGTATAAAGATCACTTTGAAGGGTTAAAGAACTTCAAAGGGGAGGAGATGGGTGTAGAGTTTCTCCTACAAAGGGTGCTCACTAGGAGGCTCAAGTGTGAAATTTCAAGGAAAGGGGGGTGGGTATTTTTAGGTTTCTTGGGCCAATGGGGTGAAAAGGGGGATTTCCTTGGTCAATAGGGTGAAAAAGGTTATTTTTTTTACCAATGGGGTGAAAAGAGGAATTTCTTGGCCAATGGGATAAGAAGGGTGATTTTTTTGGCCAATGGGTGAAAAGATGCTTTTCTTAGCCAATGGGGTGAACAAAGTAATTTTTTTTTGGCTAATGAGATGTCACGGTGTAGGGTATGCTAGAGGGTGACGCAGGGTACTCATACAGGTGAAGAGGGAATCTCATCTAAAATCTGGTCGCCGAAGTGGGTTTTCGGTCACCAATGAGAGTGCGAAGGTGAGCACGGCGGTGCGTCAAGGGAGGTAGGGGTGTGCAGAGGAGGATGGGGCACGCAGTAGGGGGTAGGGGGCATAGAGGAGGGTAGGGCCGCACAACAGGAGGGCTAGGCCACACAATAGGAGGGTGGGGGCATGCAGTGGAGGGTGGGCTGCACGATAGGAGAGCAGGGGCACACAGTGGGAGGGTTGGGTGCGTAGTGGGGGGCATGAGGGTTCACGAATAGGGGTTGACGCTGTATGGGTCTGGGCACAGCTTGGTGTGCATGGGCAGGACTTAGGGTGCATGGGCGAGGCTTGGTGTGCATGGGCGGGGCTTGGTGTGCATGGGTGGGTGTGGGGAAGATTGTGGGAGATTCGATGGTCGGATTTTGATACACTATATATCATTGGAATCGTAATTCTGAGTAATATCCATCCATACAATCTCTTTGGACCAGACTCCTTCATAAATCTAATGTCATAATGGGACCCTTCTTTTCTCCTGCACGGGGCTTGGTGAGTATGGAATGTTTCAGGGTTGGGTTACCTCAGTCCATTGTCATCTCTATCGATTGGAAGTGAGAGGTCATGTCCAGGATCCGTGAGTCATCATAGCCGGGGGACGGTGACAAAATTTGGTATCTACTGGATACCTCATTGGATTCCAATAAGCGTTCTGATCCAGTCGTACAGACCTTATTCAACCCTCCTTTCAAGTGCAGAAGGCCTACATCCACAGTTTCCCTATTAGAAAGGTTTCTAAGCCTCAGAAAACTCGCAATAAGACCACCCTAGGTTATAACCCTAAGATTGATCCCACCTTTAGGCTTCTGGTAGGTCAAGTTGTGTTGAGGATATAATCTTGAGAACTAGAGAAGTCTAGGAGAGTTTACCATGTCTCTGACTTAGTAGTCTTGAGGGTTCCTAGAGAGGGGGAAAGAACCAATGGTGGTAGGGAAGGGGAGCCTTACTTCTACGATCATTCCTTCTTGGCCGACCTTCGCTTCCCCATTCATAAGTTTCTCTGTCAAGTTTTGTTGTATTATGACATTGTTCATGCCCAACTGGTTCCAAATTCTTGGAAGAGTGTGTTGGTTTTCTACATTAGGTTGAAGCGTCTTGATAAGGTTCCCACCACGAAGATATTTGTGAACATCTACAACTTCTACGTGCTTCCAACCTTTCCCGAGTGGTTCTATTTTAGACCATGCAGTAGGCTTCACCTGGTTGTAGTTTTCTCACCAACCTCAATTTATGAGTGGAAGGATAAATTCTTCTTTGATAAGGCTTCTAAGTCGTTCAATTTCCTAACCGTCTAGTCGGTGGTGAACACAAAGAAGGCTAATAAGGCGCCTGCCCCTGGGAAGGAAGACAAGAGAAACTTGGAGCTGCTGAAAATGCCCATTGGTGTGGTTCTGGCCATAGATTTTTCTGACGATCGAGTGTTGGCCAAGTATGGTTTGAGTCTAGGTGAGCTCTGTTATCCGTTATGTCCTGTCTATATTGTTGTGTTGTGGGTTTTTCTCATAGTGTTTATTCCCCCCTAGAGTTCCTATAGATTGTGATCTTCTTTTGGAGGTGTTTGATGAGGTTGGTGAAGAGTAAGGACCAGAGGAGGGAGCTGCTAGTCCTACCCATGAGGACCAAGGAGGGGCCCCGAGCAGGGAATTTCTAGGGAGGATGGGTAGGATCCTTTCTCCTTGGCAGGAGGGTTCTGAGTTGTTAGATGACTTACCCATGTTACAAGGAAGCATAAATGTGGAGAGGAAGACGTTGGCATGAAGAAGAGAAAATACGTCGCACCTTATAAGGATACCTTTGAACCCAATTTTTTCACCCCCAACTATAATGATTCACAGGATGTGGATGCGATCCATGCTTCCCATTAGCTGAGGAGACGGCTTTCTAAGGTAACCCAGACATGACCTGGAAAACCCTGCTCTCACATCAAACCACAGACCTAGAAACCTAAAACCTAAACCAGCCCTAAGGAAG
Organism: Macadamia integrifolia; assembly: GCF_013358625.1. Lineage (NCBI taxonomy): Eukaryota > Viridiplantae > Streptophyta > Magnoliopsida > Proteales > Proteaceae > Macadamia > Macadamia integrifolia. Next base: position 126,834 of record NW_024868069.1, read on the forward strand.
AAGGGGTTCAATTGTAGCATACTATATACTGAGGATTCAAGTCCCGATAACCACTTCGTTGGGTCCTTTAGGGACCGTCTCTAAAATTGTGAAATTTTATTTATCTTATTACTATTTAATAACTTATAATCAGATTTGGTAAATAAATATTTGTTATTTGACAATTTAAAACATACTTTCCAAGTATTTAAATATTATTTAATGGATGAAAATGAAAAAAATTATAATATGTAGTGATCGGAACCACGATTCTGATGATATATGGTATGCTAAGATCGGACCACTGGATCTCCCACAATCATCCCTAGAAGTCAAGCATACTCCGAATAGCTGGATCGACATCTAGAATATTCCCTAAATGTATTTTTCCCTCATGGCCCCACTATAAAATGTGGTAGGGCTGCCACAAAACTCATGGCCCTGCAAAAACCTAGTGGCCTCACAAAAGGCTGGTAGCCCCACGAAAATCTTGAACCTGCTATATGCCCAAAACTGGTAGCCCCACAAATTTTACTCCTTTGGGTTCGAAAATATATAAATAGCCCACTATTCACCCTTCCCATGGCAATTATGAAGGGTCTACCTACCCTTGCTTCGAAGGATGTGCCCTTTAGTGCATTTAAGCCCATAGAGAGTGCCCTACCCCCATCCTAGCATCCCTAAACCGAACCTCTACCCGAGTTCTAGCCAAGATCTAGTCATCATAAGCCGAACCTCTACTTGAGTTCTAGCCCAAGATTTAATATTTGTAAGCCGAACCTCTACCCAAGTTTTAGCCTAAGATCTACCCTTTTCAAGTTGAACCTCTGCCCAAGTGTCCAGAGGAGTCAGAAAAGGTTATAAGAAAGTTGGAGCTTTTGGAGAAAGAGAGCTAGAGATCAAGATTGCTTTCTTTGGAGTTGGGAGAACCCAAGAGACAGTTTGTATCTACTTCAACAAGGGCCCACCCCTTTGTTGTTTTATGGTTGTCCTTGTTGGCAACCTCGGTCACGTGGCAGTGATGACGTGGCTAGATTAGGTGACATAGTAATGTTCAATCTCCCATATGAGATAACATAGCCACTTGGTGTGTATGGAGTGGATTGATACAAACATGATAGTTGGTGCGAGATTCTGAAATTTTGGCCTATTTACACTCGGGGACATTTACGGCAGTGAGAATGAGTTTTTTGGAAGTTGATTTCTTCATAAAAAAGTTAGATTGTAATTTATCCAGTCCAATGTTCTAACACACTCACACTCAGCCCTCCATATGACACATGTATGAGGCACTGGAATTTTCAATCCAGTGAGCCAACCAACACCTAGTATCTGGATGCAGGTAATAACCAAACCCACAACTAACTAAACTATAAAATTAGAGTATATGAAAAATTCCATAAAGGTCATGATATATATGTGGTGATCAACTATAATGATAACTTTATAATATTACAGGCCATTTAATAATTCTCCCACAAGTTATAACAAAATTCATAATACCACTTACATTTAATTTACACTATAATACAGAAAGTATCAAAAGGTCTTTGTCTATAATCATTCCCTGTCCATGACTTCATTTGCAACCAATCTCCTGATCTTCTTTGCTTCAACTTCAAGACCTATGGAAGAGTGAGGATTAGGGGGTGAGCATGGGTATTCAAGCACACAAGCATGCAGTAATTATAAATAATAAATAATGCAAGCATCTCATTTCATGTCCACAATCATATAAGCATACAAGAATCATAATCATAAATAATCTCAATATACTGCATCTCAAATTTCATATCATCAACTCATATATCACACCACATTTATAATTCATAACATTCAACTCATAATGCATCATCCACATGGTTCATTTATTAATATAATTCCATTCTAATTACTAAGTTTCAACCTATGGGTTAAGTGCTATAAGCAACGTAGGTGGCATTCCCTACCCTATAGTTGGGCCCTTAGGAATACAAGCTCATTGTAGGCAGGAGCCAACCAGTCCCAGTTAGAGCCTTAGTCCCCCGAATAACCCCTAGATAGTAACCCCAACACCATGGTCTCGGTTAGAGCCTCCGTCCTGCATGTGTCTGACAGCTATGCATATGCTACACCATACCATGTTGTGCACTCTCAGGATAGAATACGTCATATCTGGGTGTAGTAGTCCTACATGACATACCACCAAGTGGGATTAGCCAATACCTTATCCCTATTGGAAAGGGGTTATACCACTGGGGTTGTGTGCCTAACCATATACATATTACATGCAAGAGCCATTCAATATGTACTTGTGACTATTGCTGTAAGACTGACCTTTGAGCCCATGGTACCAGAAAAGCACCTCGGCCACACCGTGCCATAGACCGTCAATATTACATCCACTTCCATAAACACATACACATGTGGTCCTAGTAGTAAGACTGACCTCTGTATACACCCAATTTTTTGGGAATACCACTCTATATGACTCTCCACATTGGTTTTGTTGATAACAAACAAGTGTGTATGTAACTAATGTTTTATACCAAATGTGATGTAAAGGATCAAGACACGATGCTGCCTGACCTCTAGCAGAGCTGAAGAAGATCTCTAAAACATAAAATCTTGAAGTACATTGAAGTATGTAGAAGATATCAAGCATGCAATGTTGATGTAATAGAACATGAAGACTTTTGAGGACCAATTGCAAGAAAAATAAGAAGACCTTAAGTGATGCTCAATGTAATAGTACACACACCAACACAAGCACTGCACTGCATCTCATAAGCATGCATTACATATCAAAGAAGGTATTTCACCTCCACACTTAAGTTTTGATGATAATAACAATTTTCCTTCAAGTATTGTTTTATAGAGACTTCATTCATATCAAAGATCGAATTTGATGAAGTCATCAAATGAGGAGTATCAACAACATTGGATCAATGCTTAAAGAAAGTATTAAAAGAATTCAAGCTTCAAGATGTCAAGACATGAAGCTCAAAGTCATGGAATTGCAAACAAGAAGAATGGAAGAAGAAGTGCCAAGAGTAGAAGTCAAGATAAAGACTTTAAGGCTCAAGTGGAGAAGAAGACCTCTAGGATAGAAGGGTTGTTTATATTAATCTGTAAACTTCCATATATATATATATATATATATGTGTACGCACCACATGAATTGCATAACATCATACTAGAATGACCTTAGGACATACCTTGACCAAGTATGAAAGTCCCTAAGTGGTTAGAAACATATTAAGAAAAATATGTTTCAGTAAAATTCTGTGAAAACCACATTGATTTGAGTAAAGGGCATTTTGGGTAATCTTAATTTCAGTATCAGGTGATGGACTCTTCATAAAAGTTGTAGAGTATTGAGTTATGAATCCAAATCAACTTGAATCATCTCAATTTGAGTTTTGAAGAGAAATATATGACTTTTTTTATATAGTCTACACTGTCTATCAAAAAAACTGATTGACAGAGGCATCCGGATTCAATCCAGATGAATCTGGATCAGATCCGAAAATCCGGATCAATCCAAATTGAGAAAACTCCAATCCAAAAATATGGATCAGGACAAAAACTCTAACACCCAATGATCATAAATGGCTATTTTGAATCCGTATCAAGGAAAATAGATCCGTTGGAGGATTTTTTAAGCACTCTTTCACTCACTCTCTTGGCTATAAATACCTACTCTTAAGCAATGTTTTAGGCACCTCTCTACATATTCAAAAGACACATTTTGTGCATATAATTTAGTGAGAAATACATTGAAAAAGAAAGAGAGAGATTGTGAGTGAACCTCTAAGAAAAGAGTGAGAAGAGAAAGAGAAGAAGAAGCTTCAACCATTCAAGTCATCCTCATTCAGAAGCTTCAAAGTGCAAGTATGTTCATTCATTGCATTCACCCACTTGAACATTTACACAAGAGTACTTGTTCTACATACTATGGGTAACATCATTCAACTCTTGTAATTTGTATTTTTTTTTCAATTGTCGGTTCTCTTGCCGGTACTCAAGAAGTGAGGTGCTCTTGCTCGTATTTATGAGTGGTTTGAGTTGCTCTTGCTTGGACTCAAGAGTGGATTACACTTAACCCGCAACTAAGACGATTGTGAGTTGCTCTTTCTTATACTCAAGAGTGGGTTACACTTGACCCGTAACTAAGACGGTTGTAAAGGCTTGTTTCTTACCTGATAAAAGAAACATATAGTGAAAAATCTCTTAAGGGATATTGAGAGGAGTAGACATAGACATGGTTATAAGTCGAACTACTATAAAATCCCTGTCACACCCCATTTCTAGTAGACCCAACTTACCATTAGGAATACCAGCAGTGTGAGTAAGACATGTACCTGTCTTACCAATCTACCAAGATCTCTAATAGCAGTACCTTAACATTGTCATAATCTCACAACACAAACCAACATAAGCAGCGGAATCAGAGTATAGTAGCAGAATCATAGATAAAATGGGAAAACTTCTAATAATAATATAATAACAATAACCAAGTTATTTTGTTTACAATCCTTCAAGACTTACATATATCAAGTTTAAAACATAGTATTCATAGACCTGTGTTAACATAATCAAAAATACATCGAACACCTCATGGCGCCGCATATGCACAAAAGTCACAAGCGTAGTCCTAGCCATGATCCTCCACTTCTGGCATCCACCAGTCACTCACTCTGTACTCAGGTCCAGAGAAAAAAGAGTCACTAGCCATAGGCACGACCGTACCTACATCATCATCTAAAAAGTATGTATACATGGGGTGAGCTTTCTAACTCGCTCAGTGAGGGGTAGGGTCAAGCACATCCAAGCAAGACAATAGTAATAATAATTTATGATGCATGATTGCGAAAATTAAACACATAGTCCATGATGCTCGTGATGCAGTTCATTTATTTATTATCCACCTAACAATACAGTCTAAGTCTGGTAAATGCTACTACGGCGCATTAGGATGTATCCTTCGTCTCGGAACCACCATCGACTACGCAAGGATACAAATCCTAGCTATGAATAGAAGCTTACCGGTCCCTACATGCATCCATGGGTCACCCAACAAACCCCTGATAACCCCCTCTTGGTAGTCACAACACCGGTACATCATCGGTCACATCGGACAGGTTCCTGCCTCTGGCTATAATCACATCGTACTATGAGTGTGGCATTCCAAAAGATCACATCGAACATACCACAATGGGTTATCCAACACCTTAACCCCTGTTAGTAAGGGTTCATAGCATAAGGAGTGATACCTAACCACATATATGCTATATGCTTTCATAGTGATACAGTTAGTATGGATTACACGATACCAACAAGACCTTGGCCACAAAGTGTAATCCATCTCTAAATATAGTCCCGGGGGTACATGATACCAGTGAGACCTTGGCCACAAAGTGAGACCCGAGACCATTTACCTAATCTAGCATACATATTACAGTTGAGTATGGACTACGCGACACCGGTACCAATCATCGGCCACGAAGCACATCCATTTCCAAATGCAGTCCCGAGGTAAATGATACCAGCGAGACCTTGGCCACAAAGTGTAACCCGTGACTACAACTAACTCTAATGCACATAATCAATGCATGAATGTAACATAAATATTGTAATCACAGCACCGGTACCACCTCGACCATGTCGGATTTTATCTCACAGACACAACCAAACACACAACGATCATGGTACCGGTAACACCTCAGCCACAACGGATCCCATCATACATCTCCATAAAATTCATATCAAACCGTAAAATGACAATGTAGCATATCATAATCATATTTGAATAATTACAATTAAACATATAATTCTAAATATGTGATCAATTTAATGATAATAAACATTTTAGAAATAAACACAATCCATCCCTCACCTATTTTACAGTCGGGTGTGTTCAGGTTCAAGTATGGCCACCAATCGATCAATTCAATTCTAGACTCGGGGCACGTGCGCATCATTGTGCTAGACACAATGGGTATAGACAATGTTCCTAAGTGACAGTACTGCCACCGAAAATAGGGCATTTTCATCAGAAATATCAGTCCTGTGTCTGATGGAGGTGACAGAGACCACATAAGGCTCCATGTCTACCAGAAATATGCCATCAAAAATAGGCCCAGTGGATCCAGTGGGCTATTTCCGATGGTGGTTCAGGGCAGTCCAACTATTTTGGGGTTTTCTAGGTCAGGCTCGATCGTCAGGATTTGTTCCATGGAGTTTGTAGGGGATGTTCCTAGACTCATTCTAAGCCAATAAAATTCTAATTCCACTAAGCCATTTAGGAGATACGTCAATCGAACGATCGAAATCCTAGTTGATATTTTGTCATTACATGTTATCGGAGCTCACCAGGCTTGGTCCGAGCTCGACAACAACACTGGGAGGGTAGAACACTCATCCTACAACCTTAACACGGTTTGTACACCAAGATTCTATCCATACCTAGCTTTATCTAGGCCAAAATGAAGAGAGAGAGTGGTATTGGAGGTTGTACCTTCCTTCGACAACGATTCCAGCAACAAGGTGACAGTCGGCACCAGGTAGGCCTCCACCCTCCTTCTTCCTCTTCTTCTTCTTTCCTTTCCTCTTTCTCTCCTCTCCTAAATTGGGCACAAGGGAAATGAGGAAATGAGTCATTTCCTCATTTCCCAACTTATAACTTAAGTGGGCCTTAGGGTCCGTTGGTTTGGACCCCTTTTGAACCAATCGGGTTAAAATGAAATTTGGGGCACAAGGACCCGACCATTTAGGTCCGTAAAGTGCCCATGACACGAGGAAGGTGGGAGGATGATTTGGGATCATCTAAAATCATTTACGATATGTGTGGCGGGAACCATGGGCACCGAAACCTCTACAACAAGCTATCAACCCACTAGAAACAGGCACCGAATCTAGGCCCAGGCTGCTTCCGGTGGCTTATTTCTGGTGAACAAGACAACTTGTTGTCCCATGGTTGGTCTCACACGGGTGGTTACCCTCGGACATGCTCAAGGCTATTCGGTAATTTTGATCCATGTCAGAATTCAAGTGTGGGGAGTCGGGTCACTTACCATCTGGGATCGAAAGGTACGAATTCCCTCCAGTTAGATAGGCACGTGATGCACGAACAAGTGGGGTCATCTCTACTCCTTCGATAATGTGTAGTCGCTAGCCAAAACTCGATCATACTTTTGATCTCCGATCCGAGACCTATCCAACAGTTTCAAATTAGACCGGATTAGGGCACGGGTATAACAATCCTTGTGTCTTGCTATTTTAATTTTGTATTTTAATTTCGTATATCATCTAAGTTGTGATAAATCAAAATATTATCAAGCACTCTCGAGAAAACCTATTCACTTCCCTCTAGGTGTTTCTAACAATTGGTATCAGAGCAGAAGCTCAAAACTGAGACTTTATATTCTCTAAAACAAGTTACAGATCCATGGCATTTCAACATCAACAAGTCGAAGGTCTTAACACCTCTAAACCTCCATACTTTGATGGTGAAGGTTTTGCCTATTGGAAAACTCGATTCATAAACTTTGTTTACGCTCACAACTTAGATGTATGGGAGGTGTTTGAAGAAGGTCTATACAAGGTCTATATGAGAGTAGGAGAAGAACTAGTAGAAAAAGAAAAGAAAGAATGGATAGTAGAAGATAAAATCAAGATTCAACATAACTTCAAAGCTATTACATTCCTTCAATATGCATTGAGCGAGAAGGAATTTAATAGAACTTTCATGTGTGGCTCAGCCAAATGGGAAAAACTAATAGTGACTTACAAAAAAATTAGGGATGACTCATCTGACAATAGTGATGACGAAGAAGAATCAAGTGATGAACATACCTATCTAGCCTTGATGGCTACATCCGATCAAGTAGATAATGAGATAAGCTCCACAAACTTAGATTCTACAAATTCTATTTGTGAAGAAAACCTTGAATATGATGCTTTTCTAGAATTATACAAATATAGCAAAAAAATAGTGAAAGAGAAGAAAACATTACAAAAGCAAGTAGATAATCTATAATTTACCTTGAATGAGCTCACTACTTATGTGAGAGAGCAAAAAAAAAAGAAAACAAAGGTCATTTGAAGACTATTAAAAAATACAAAAGGAAAACAAAGACCTCTTATAAGAAAATACAAAATTAATCTCAGCCCTAAACACCTTTACCAAAGGCCAAAGGAATCTTGATACCCTATTGGGAACACCTCGAAGAGATGTTCACAACAAGGAAGGCCTTGGATACAATGTCTCTACTTCACAATCCAAGGGAAAGGAAAAGACCAATCCACCCTTGAAGAAACTTCAAGCTAATCATGCATATCAATATGAAAGAAACCATGGTCATGTTCCTCAATGATCACAAAGGTTCTCAAAACCTCAAGGTTAACAATGGAACAAGTGGAGTAGATATAATAGACCACAACCACTTGAATCAAATGGTTATTACAATAATCAGTTCTATAAACCTCAACCTCCAAGAAGCAATACTAGATCTCCACAACATCATTAGAAAAACCCCCAATCCTATAATAGCCATACCCAAAATAAAACAAGGACCATCTGGGTACCAAAATGATTTTTGAATCTAACTTCAATGGATCCAATTGGGGACCAATACATTATTGATTGTGTTTTTATAGATGCGCTTGAAAAGCAAAAAGGATCTTGAATGGTATATTGATAGCGGTTGCTCCAAGCACATGACTGGAAACTCCCACCTATTCTCAAAACTCAAGAAGCATGATGGAGGATGGGTGACATTTGGAGACAAAGGAAAATGAAAGATTATTGGCTTAGGCTCTATCAAAATTGGAGGTACCACTATAATCAATGTTTTCTTAGTTGATAATCTTGCCTATAACTTGATTAGTATGAGTCAATTATGCAAAAATGGATATCTAGTTGAATTTAATGCCTCTCAATGCTTGGTGAAAAATGATAAACTTGATGCTATTTTGAATGGCATTAAAGGAAACAATATCTACATTTGTATGTTTGACAATGCTTGTTCTAGTAGCATATGCCTTGTGTCAAAAAAATGAAAATTGTTATCTTTGGCATAGAAAACTAGGTCATGGCAACACAAAAACGCTCAGACAAATTGCTTCTAAAAATCTAGTAAGAAACATGTCAAAACTAAAATTTGAAAATAAATTATTTTGTGATGCATGTCATAAGGGCAAACAAGTAAAAGCCTCACATAAGTCTAAAACAGTAGTATCAACTTCAAGACCTCTTCAACTACTTCACATGGATCTATTTGAAATAATTTCAAATCCTAGTCAAGGTGAAAAACAATACACTCTAGTAGTAATAGATGATTATCTCAAAGTATTTGGATACATCTTAAACACCAAAGATCATCTAGGAAAATTGGACTCCAAAGCCAATGAAGACATCTTTCTTGGGCACTCACAAAATAGTAGAGCTAATAAGGTGTTCAACAAAAGAACCCTAGTTGTAGAAGAATCAATAAATGTAAAATTTGATGAATCACCACCAAACACAATACACAAGTAACTTTGAAGATGAAGTTGAAATATAAGAAATTAGGAAGAAAGTTGAAAACATATCAACACAAGAGACATTAGAAGAAGAAAACAAAGAACTTCCCAAAGAACTCAAAACAGTTAAGGATCATCCTATCAAACAAGTTATACGTGATCTAAACAAAGGGGTACAAACATGATCAAGAATTCAACATCCTAGTAATAGTGCATTCATATCAACTATCGAACCTAAAAACGTTAAAGAAACACTAATTGATAGTGATTGGATTAATGCTATGCAAGAAGAACTTAACCAATTTGAAAGAAATAATGTATGGGACTTAGTTCTCAAACCAAAGGACAAGACAATCATTGAAGCAAAATGGTTGTTCTGAAATAAATTAGATGAAAAAGGGGAAATCACTTGAAACAAAGCTAGACTCGTAGCCAAAGGATACAATCAAGAAGAAGGAATTGATTTTGATGAAACATAAGCTCCGATTGCAAGATTAGAATCCATAAGAATGTTGCTTGCCTTTGCATGTCATAGAATTTCAAATTGTATCAAATGGATGTTAAAAGTGCATTCTTAATGGTGTTATTAGTGAAGAAGTGTATGTAGCACAACCTCCCAGATTTGAAAATCCCAAACTTCCCAATCATGTATATAAGCTTAAGAAAGCTTTATATGGCCTCAAGCAAGCTCCAAGAGCTTAGTATGAAAGATTGAGTAAGTTCTTACTCAATAACGGCTACACCATGGGAAAGGTAGACACCACATTATTCGTAAAACACAAAAACAAAAACATGATTATTGTCCAAATATATGTGAATGATATCATTTTTTGTTCTACAAATGAAGCAATGTGTGATGAATTTAGTAAGTGTATGAATAAAGAATTTGAAATGAGTATGATAGGTGAATTATCCTTCTTCCTAGGTTTACAAATCAAACAAACTAAAAATAGAATCTTTATTAGTCAAACAAAATATATAAGAGATCTCCTAAAGAAATTTGAGTTAGAAAATTAAAAATCCTCTCCTACACCAAGGAACACCACACTATCTTTTCCTAAGGATGAAGATAGTCCTTCTATGGATGAGGTAAACATTGATGGACTATGGAATTCACTTAAACTCATCTCCTATTTTTTGTGATAGTACAAGTGCCATCAATCTAAGTAAGAACCCTATCTTACATTCTCGTTCCAAGTACATCGATGTGCACTATCACTTCCTAAGAGACACTATCCAAAAAGGAAAAGTGTCACTAGAGCATATTGACACAACCAAACAAGTGACAGACATTCTTACAAAGCCACTTAGTGAACAAAGATGTTGTGAGTTAAGGGAAGGACTCTAGGTTATAAATCCATTTGATTAATCATCCAGGGACAAAATAGCCCTAATCAGCCCAAATTACGGCTCAAAATTCACATTTTTCCCAAAAACAACAAACAGAGTTGATCCGGATCTCCGGATCAGAGGAACTAGGATTCGGATCTCCGGATCTACTCGAGAATGATTTAAAACCCCAAATTCGGGATTATTTTATTTCATTCTTCTATGGAGTTCTTTCTCAACTCTATAATTTGTGAGTGTTGAAGTAAGAGCAAAATGGGACATTTCTCTCAAAATAAAAAATTGAACTTGGAAGAGAGGTAAACCTGTCCTCTTTTTCTTCCTATGGGTTTCATGCTAATAATGCGATTATTGACAACCCAAGTCCAATTCTTGCCAAAACTTTCAAACCTATTAGAGAAGAACAAGATGCACTAAATACACATGATGATGAGGAGCATAATGAAGAGCATCATGAGCATCATGACACTATTGCACTAGAATCCTCTACAGATTTGCACACTCGCATGACACACGTCGAGTAAGAATTTTCAGAATTTAGGATGGATGTTGATCGTCATTTCAAGACCACACATGACAACCTTGATGATCTTCGCTCCTACTTAGAGCACATGGCAAAGCATATGGCGATTCCACCTTCATATCCTCCCCATCCTTGAGCTTTACTTTGATTCTTAAGATACTTTTTAAACCTATGGTTATTTAACTCTGGATAATTTTTTGTTTATGGTTTGATGAACAAACACTTATGGTTTAGACTTATTTTTTGGCTAGCATTCGATATCTATATCTTGATGTTATCTCTCAGCTTTTGCTACATCTCCATCTCTACACTAGCACATATCAAGGGAGAGCTATCCATTTATGATTTATCTCTTTTAAGGGGGAGCTCACCTCAAAGGGGAGCTTGATTAAAGCTATATCTCTCACTTTTTGTTGGTAACCAAAGGAGGAGAAGATAATGATATTGATGCTATGGGTGGGGGGGGGGAAGATATTGGGGAGATGATATTGATGCTTGTGCTTGTATGTCACCTCGTGTTTATTATACCATGCACACGATTAGGGGGAGCCAAAAATTTTTTGCGCTTCATGTTGTGCCTCCCACCCATTTTTATTGTTGACAAAAGGGGGAGAGAGATCTTTGATTAAAGAAATCATTGACTACTAAACAAGGGGGGAGAAATTGTGAAATTTTCTATCTCTCATATTTCTTTAATCCACTTGTTTGTCATCACCAAAAAGGGGGAGATTTTTAGGAATACCGCTCTATACTACTCTCCACATTGGTTTTGATGATAACAAACAAGTGTGTATGTAACTAATGTTTTATACCAAGTGTGATGTAAAGGATCAAGACACGAGGCTGCCTGACCTCTAATAGAGCTGAAGAAGATCTCTAAAGCGTCAAAGCTTGAAGTACATTGAATTATGTAGAAGACATCAAGCATGCAAGGTCAATGTAATAGAACATGAAGACTCTTGAGGACCAACTACAAGAAGAATAAGAAGACCTTAAGTGATGCTCAATGTAATAGTACACACACCATACACAAGCACTACATTGCATCACATAAGCATGCATTACATATCAAAGAAGGTATTTCACCTCCACACTCATGTTTTGATGATAACAATAATTTGCCTTCAAGTATTGTTTTATAGAGACTTCATTCATATCAAAGATCGAATTTATGAAGTCATCAAATGAGGAATATCAACAAGATTGGATCAATGCTTGAAGAAGGTATTAGAAGAATTCAAGCTTCAAGATGTCAAGATATGAAGCTCAAAGTCATGGAATTGTAAACAGGAAGAATGAAAGAAGTGCCAAGAGTAGAAGTCAAGATAAAGACTTTAAGGCTCAAGTGGAGAAGAAGACCTCTAGGATTAAATGGTTGTTTATATGTAATCTGTAAACTTCCATATATATGTGCATGCACCTCATGTATTGCGTAACATCATACTAGAATGACCTTATGACATACCTTGACCAAGTATGAAAGTCCCTAAGTGGTTAGAAAGATATTAAGAGAAATATGTTTCAGTAAAATTCTGTGAAAACCATATTGACCTGACTAAAGGGCATTTTGGGTAATCTTAAAGTCAGTATCAAGAGATGGGCTCTTCATAAAAGTTGTAGAGCATTGAGTTGTGAATTCAACTCAACTTGAATCATCTTAATCCGGGTTCTGATGAGAAGGATATGAGTATATTTATACAGTCTACACTGTTTGTCAAAAAAAATTGATTGACAGAGGCATCCAGATTCAATCTAGATGAATCTGGATCGGATCCGAAAATCTAGATCAATCTAGATTGAGAAAACTCCAATCTGAAAATCTAGATCAGGATAGAACCTCAAGCACCCAATGGTCATAAATGGCTATTTTGAATCCAGATCAAGGAAAATAGATCCATTGGAGGATTTTTTTAAACACTCTTTCACTCACTCTCTTGGCTATAAATACCCACTCTAGGCAATATTTTAGGCACCTCTCTACATATTCATAAGACACATTTTGTGCATACAATTAAGTGAGAAATACAATGAAAAAGAAAGAGAGAGATTGTGAGTGGAGCTTTAAGAAAAGAGTGAGAAGAGAAAGAGAAGAAGAAGCTACAACCATTCAAGTCATCCTCATTGAGAAGCTTCAAATTGCAAGCACGTTCATTCATTGCATTCATCCACTTGCATATTTTTTTACACCCATGCCCTAATCCGGTCTAATTTGAAATTGTTGTGATAGGACTCCGATCGGAGAATGAAAGTACGATTAGGTTTTGGCTCATTGCTGCGCATTGGCGAAGGGATAGGGATGACCCCACATGTTCGTGCATCACGTGCCTATCTAACTGGAGGGGATTCATACCTTTCTATCCCATATGGTAAGTGACCCGACTCCCCACACTTGAATTCTGGCATGCACTATAATTACAGAAAGGCTTTGAGCATGTCCAAGGGTAACCATCCATGCGAGACCAGCCATAGGACAGCAAGCTGTCAAGATAGAAAGCTGTCTTGACCACCAGAAACAAGCCATTAGAAGCAGTCTGGGCCTGGATCCGCTGCCTATTTTCGATGGGTTGATAGGCTGCTGTTAAGGTTTTGGTGCTCGTGGTTCCTGTCATATGCATCATAAATGGTTTTAGATGATCTCAAATTATCCTCCGCACCTTCCTTGTGATATGAGCACTTTACAGACCTAAATGGTTGGGTCTTTATGGCCCGACTATCATTTTAACCCGACCGGTTCAAAAGGGTCCAAACCAAATAGACCCTAAGGCCCACTTAAGTTATAAGTTGGGAAATGAGGATTCATTTCCTCATTTCCTTAGTTCCCAACGTAGGAGAGGAGAGAAAGAGGAGAGGGAGGAAGAAGAAGAGGAAGAAGGAGAAGGTTGGAGGCTTACCTTGGTGCCGACTGCCACATTGTTGCCAGAATCGCTGTCGGAGGTAAGTATAACCTCCCATACCACTCTCTCTCTTCATTTTAACCTAAGTAGGGCTAGGTATGGATGGGATCCTGATGTACAAACTATGTTAAGGTTGTATGATAAGTGTTCTACCCTCCCGGTGTTATTGTTGAGCTCGAACCAAGCCCAGTGAGCTCCGACAACATGTAATGCCAAAAGACCAGCTAGGGTTTCGATCATTTGATCGATGTTTCTCCCAAATGGCTCAGTGGAATTGAAATTTTCTTAGCTTAGAATGGTGCTAGAAACATCCCCTACAAACTCCACAAAACAAATCCTGACGATCGGGCCCGAGTAAAAAAACCCCAAAATAGTTGGACTGCCCTGAACCACCATCGAAAACAGCCCACTGGATCCATTGGGTTTATTTTCGATGGTATATTTCCAGTGGACATGGAGCCTTATGTGCTATCTGTCACCTCCATTGGAAACAGAATTGATATTTTTGGTGGATATGCCTTGTTTCCCGTGGCTATTTTCGGTGACAGTACTGTCACTTAGGAATAGTGTCTGTACCATTTGGGGGTGACCTTTGTGGGTCCCTCCCGATGTTCCTGATGCGTACTAATATATAATTTCTTTGTGTCTTGGACAGTGATGCATACATGCCCCAAAACCAGAATTGAATTGATCGATCAGTGGCCATACTTGAACCTGAACACACCCAATTGTAAAACAGGTGAGGGATGGACTGTGTTTATTTCTAAAATGTTTATTATCATTAAATCGATCACATGTTTAGAATTATATATTTAATTGTAATTATTTAAATACAATTATGATATGATACATTGTCATTTTACGGTTTGATATGAATTGTATGGATCTGAATGACAGGATCCGGTGTGGCTAAGGTGTTATCGGTACCATGATCGACGTGTGTTTGGTTGTGTGTGTGAGATAGAATCCAGCATGGCTGAGGTGGTACCAGTGCTATGATTACCTTGTGTATGTTGCATTTATGCATTAATTATGTGCATTAGAGTTAGTAGTAGTCGTGGGTTACACTTTGTGCCCAAGGTCTTGCTAGTATCGTGTAACCCAAGACTGCATTTGGAAATGAATACGTTTCATGGCCGAGGTCTTTCTTGTGTTGCTAGTCCGTACTCAACTGCTATTTGTATGCTAGATTAGGTAAACGGTCTCGAGTTACACTTTATGGCCAAGGTCTCTCTGGTATCATGTACCCGGGACAGTATTTGGAAATGGATTACACTTTGTGGCCGAGGTCGCTCCGGTATCGTGTAATCCATACTAACTGTATCATTATGAAGGCATGTAGTATATATATATATGGTTAGGTATCACTCTTTATGCTACACACCCTTGCCAATAAGGGTTGAGGTGTTGCATAACCCATTATGGTATGTTTGATGTGCCTTTCCAAAGTGCCACTCCTGTGGTACGATTTGATTGTTAATGGAGGTAGGAACCTGTTCAGCGTGGCCAATGTGTTACCGGTGTTGTGACTGCCAGGAGGGGGCTATCAAGGGTTTGTTGGGTGATCTATGGATGCATATGGGGACCAACAGACCTCTAATCATGGCTAGGGTTTGTATCCTTGTGTAGTCAATGGCGGTTTCGAGATGAAGGATACAGCCTAATGTGCCATAGTAGCATTTACTAGACTTAGTTTGTATTGTTAGGTGGATAATAAATAAATGCACTGCATCACAAGCATCATGGACTATGTGTTTAATTTTTACAATCATGAATCATAAATTATTACTGCTATTGTCTTGCTTGGATGTGCTTGACCCCACCCCTCACTGAGCAAGTTGGAAAGCTCACCCCACTTATACACCCCTTTTTAGATGATGATGCAAGTACCGTGGTGCTGATAGCGGGTGACCCAATATCTTCTGGGTCAGAGTATGGTGTGACCGACTGGTGGATGCCAGAAGTGGGGCAGCACAATCAAGACTGTGCTTGCGACCACTGTGCTTATGTTGCGCCATGGGATTGTACGTCATATATTGATATTTTTGGGTATAACTATGGATTGTATATTGTTTTTTTTTTTTTTTTTTGAGATTATATTATACGTCATGGATGAATGTAACAAAATAAATCGGTTATTACTATTATAGTATCATTAGACATTGCCCCATTTTATTTATGATTCTGCTACTATACTCTGATTCCCTGCTTATGTTGGTTTGTGATGTGAGTTTGTGAAAAGGTTAAGGTACTACTATCATAGATCCTAGTAGGTTTGTAAGACAGGTGCATGTCTTACTCACACCGCCAGTATTCCTAATGGTAAGTTGGGTCTCTACTGGGAGTGAGGTGTGAGAGCTATGGTATTAGAGAGCGATGCTATACCTTAACTAAGAATCTCAGCTAGACCATAATTTTGGGAAAATTAGAATTTAATCAAAATCTCAAGACAACAATAATAGAAATTGCACAGTTAGGAGACAAGCATAGGTGTTAAAGTCATTTCATTATAATAGAGAACTTGAATACACAGCTTACACTTTTTATAAGAAAATAAAGTACTGAAAGTAGGAGGCCTGATGCTAGTCAGACTTACCATCCCTCCCGGTCTAGTACTATGTCTCAGTCTTCAGGATCGAGCCTGAGATGCTTTCATTGTGATTAGTCAGGCCACATGGCGAGGACATGCCCCCATAGAAGGCCAGGTGATGCACCCTACTGTATGCCACCTAGGCCCCAGTAGACATATTCAGCCCTTAGACCAGCACAACCCTTATAGGGCTAGAGACCACAGGGTAGAGTGTTTGCTATGATTGCAGAAGATGCTAAAGCTGCACCCAATGTAGTGATAGGTACATTATTGATATCATTATCGCCTGCACATGTGTTATTTAACTCAGGAGCTCGCATTCGTTTGTGTCACTGGCATTTGAGAAGAATATGAAAATTCCACCTAAGGGACTGACTCAATGTTTTCATATCTCATAATGATGATGAGTTTGTGTTCCAAGGGGATAAGCCCAAGAAGCCAAGAAGGTTATCATATCCGCATTTCAAATGAAGAAGCTACTGAACAAGGGATGTCAAGGCTACTTAGCATCTGTGATGGATACTGAGGTAGAGATAAGGCCATTGACTGAGCTAGATGTGGTGAGGAAATTTTTCGATGTATTCCCAGATGACTTAATAGGTTTGCCACCGGACCAAAGACAGAATTTGCTATAGACATACTTCCTAGCTCGACACCAGTGTCAAAGGCCCCTTACCGCATGGCCCCCCAAGAGTTGAAGGATTTGCAGGTGCAACTTCAAGACCTTCTGAAGAAGGGATTCATCAGACCTAGTGTGTCTCCATGGGGAGCACTGGTATTATTCATCAAGAAAAAAAAAAGTATGAGATTGTGTATCGATTATCGTGAGCTTAATAAGCTAACCATCAAGAATCGGTATCCTTTGCCAAGGATAGATGATTTATTTGATCAGTTGCAAGGTGCAAGGTGTTCTCCAAGATCGACCTTAGATCGGGCTACCACGAGCTCAGGATCAAGGATAGAGATGTTAGTAAGACAGCCTTCAGATCAAGGTATAGACATTATGAATTCTTGGTAATGTCATTTGGATTAACCAATGCACCAGTTGCATTTATGGATCTGATGAACTGGGTATTCCAGGATGTCTTAGATAAGTTTTTGATAGTATTCATTGATGACATTTTGGTCTACTCCAAAAGTGCAGAGGATCATACTATTCACTTGAGATTAGTACTACAATGGCTGAGAGAGAAGCAACTCTATGCCAAATTCAGTAAGTGCAAGTTTTGGCTATCACAAGTGGCATTCGTAGGTCATATTGTTTCAGCCAAGGGTAAAGAGGTTGACCCAAGCAAGGTGAAGGCAGTTCTAGAATGGGAGACTCCCAAGAGTGTAGCAGACATACGTAGTTTTCTGGGATTGACCAGATACTACAGGAGGTTTATCAAGAACTTCTCTCACATTGCTACTCCGATGACCCAACTCACACGAGAGGGTGTAAAATTTGAGTGGTCTGATGCTTGTGAGAAGAGCTTTAAGGAGCTAAGGCAAAAGATATCATCTCCAGTTTTGAGTATCCCGACCGGTACAAGTGGTATGGTTGTTTATAGTGATGCCTCTAAGTTGGGATTGGGTTATGTATTAATGCAGCACAGGAAAGTCATTGCTTATGCATCCCATCAGTTGAAGGATTATGAGAAGAACTACCCCACCCATGATTTGGAGTTGGCAACTATGATTTTTGCACTGAAAATCTGGAGACACTACCTGTATGGTGAGAAGAGTGAGATCTTCAGTGACTATAAGAGCCTCAAGTACTTCTTCACCCAAAAAGAGCTCAATATAAGACAACGACGTTGGTTAGAGCTGATGAAGGATTATGATTATACTATCTACTATCAACCAAGAAAGGCTAATGTGGTAGCTGATGCACTTAGTTGGAAATCCCAGTCACTGACTCTTGCATCATTGACAACTAATGAGTATCTCCTAGAGGAGGCCAAGAAACTAGACTTGGAGCTATTAGTAGAGGGTGTCCCCTTGTCACTATCGACATTGGTGGTATAACCTAGTCTGGTGGATAGGATCATTACAGCTCAGGTTACCAATGCAGAGTTGTAGAAGCTGATAGCAGAGTGCCAGGAAGGAACCCAAAAGGACCCGGATTTCTCTGTAACTGAAAGCGGGATTCTCAAGTTGAAAGGGAGGTTATGTGTGCCTAGTGATGGTGACTTGACAGACACAGTTTTGAGAGAGGCACATAGCTCTCCATACTTCATTCACCCCAACAGCACTAAAATGTATAAGGACCTCAAAGCCTCCTACTGGTGGAAAGGAATGAAAAATGATATGGCCACGCATGTGTCTAGATGCCTCATATGCAAGCAAGTCAAGGCTGAGAGACAGAGGCCTCATGGGTTATTGCAATCCCTACCTATTTCGGAGTGGAAATGGGAGAATATTACCATGGACTTCATCATAGACCTACCCCATACACAGAAGGGTATGGATGCCATTTGGGTAGTTGTGGATTGCTTACCTAAGGCAGCTCACTTTATCCCAATTAAGATCACATTTTCTATGGACAAGTTGGCCAAGTTGTATGTCAATAACATCGTCAGGTTGCATTGTGTACCAGTTAGTATCATCTTTGATCGAGATCCTAGGTTCACATCCAAGTTCTGGACAAGTGTGTAGAAGGCTATGGGCACATAGTTGGCTTTTAGCAGTGCCTTTCACCCTTAGACCGATGGTCAATCGGAGAGGACTATTTAGACATTAGAGGACCTACTCTGAGCATATGCCTTAGATATGAGTTATAGTTGGGATGAGTATATTTCCCTTATCGAGTTCTCCTACAACAACAGTTATTAAGCCACCATTGGAATGTCCCCATTCGAGGCATAGTATGGTAGGAAGTTTCGAACCCCACTCTATTGGGATAAGGTTGATGAGCGGCATATTTTTGGTCCAGACTTGATACAGGCTACTAGTGAGAAGGTGAATGTGATCAGAGAAAGGATCAAGGCAGCTCAGTCCTGGTAGAAAAGCTACGTGGATGTTAGGAAGAAGCATCTAGAGTTCGGTGTTGGAGACAAGGTGTTCTTACAGATCTCCCCAATTAAAGGGGTGATACGGTTCGATAAGAAGGAAAAGCTTAGTCTGAGGTTTATAGGACCGTATGATGTACTAGAGAGGATCAGACTGGTAGCTTACCGAATAGATTTACCACTAGAGTTGGAAGGTAGACATGATGTCTTCCATGTTTCTATGTTGAGGAAGTACATTCTCGACCCCACTCACTTCTTGACTTACATATCCTATGAGTTGGATGAGGATTTTGCCTATGTGGAGTATCAGGAGAAGATTGTTGATCGGAAGGACCATGTTCTTCACAACCGCACCGTTTCCGTTGTCAAAGTGAAATGGATGAACCACCCCCAACAGGAAGCATCTTGGGAGTGAGAAGATGAAGTGATGAAGCAGTATCCTGGATTATTTAATTTACCAGGTATATTCAATTTTGAGGACGAAATTCTTATAAGGTGGGGGGAATGTTACACCTGTGCCCTAATCCGATCTAATTTGAAACTGTTGTGACAGGCCTTGGATCAAAGATCAAAAGGGCGATCGGGTTTTGGATCACTACTATACATTACTGAAGGGGTAGGGATGACCCCACATGTTTGTGCATCGTGTGCCTATTTAACTGGAGGGGATTCATACCTTTCGATCACAGACAATAAGTGACCCGACTCCCCACAATTGAATTCTGGCATGCATCATAATTACTGAAAGGCCTTGAGTATGTCTGAGGGTAACCACTCGTGTGAGACCAACCATGAGATAGCAAGCTGTCTTAACCACCAGAAACAAGCCACCAGAAGCAGCCTGGGCTTGGATCTGATGCCTGTTTCCAGTGGGTTGACAGGCTGCTATCGAGGTTTTGGTGCCTGTGGTTCCCACCACATGCATCGTAAATGGTTTTGGATGACCCCAAATCATTCTCCACACCTTCCTCATGATGTGAGCACTTTACAGACCTAAATGGTCGGGTCCTTGTGCCCCGAATTTCATTTTAGCCCGATCGGTTCAAAAGCGGTCCAAACCAAACAGACCCTAAGGCCCACTTAAGTTATATGTTGGGAAATGAGGATTCATTTCCTCATTTCCCTTGTGCACAATGTAGGAGAGGAGAGAAAGAGGAGAGGAAGAAAGAAGAAGAGGAAGAAGGAGAAGGTTGGAGGCCTAACTTGGTGCCGGCTGCCGCATTGTTGTCAGAATTGCTGCCGGAGGTAAGTATAACCTCCCATATCACTCTCTCTCTTCATTTCAACCTAAGTAGGGCTAGGTATGGATGGGATCCTGATGTACAAACCATATTAAGGTTGTAGGATGAGTGTTCTACCCTCCTGGTGTTGTTGTGAGCTCGAACCAAACCCGATGAGCTCTGGCAATATGTAATGCCAAAAGACCAACAAGGGTTTCAATTTTTTGATTGACGTATCTCCCAAATGTCTTATTGGAATTGGAATTTTCTTGGCTTAGAATGATTCTAGGAACATCCCCTACAAACTCCATGGAACAAATCCCAACGATCGGGCCTAAGCCAAAAAACCCCAAAATAGTTGGATTGCCCTGAACCACCACCAGAAACAGCCCACCGAATCCACTGGGTCTATTTTTGGTGGAATATTTCTGGTGGAAATGGACCCTTATGTGCTCTCTATCACCTCCACCAGAAACAGGACTGATATTTCTGGTGGAAATGCCCTATTTCTGATGGCTATTTTCGATGACAACATTCACTTAGGAACAGTGTCTGTACCCTTTGGGGGTGACCTGTGTGGGTCCCTCCCGATGTTCCCAACACATACTGATGTTTGATTTCTTTGTGTCTAGGACAGTGATGCGCATATACCCCGAAGCCAAAATTGAATTGATCGATCGGTGGTTGTACTTAAACCCAAACACACCCGATCGTAAAACAAGTGAGTGATGGACTGTGTTTATTTCTAAAATGTTTATTATCATTAAATTGATCACATGTTTAGAATTATATATTTAATTATAATTATTTAAATATGATTATGATATGCTACATTGTCATTTTACGGTTTGAGATGAATTATATGGAGATGTATGACGGGATCCGATGTGGCTGAGGTGTCACCGGTATCGTGATCATCGTGTGTTTGGTTGTATGTGAGACAGAATTCGACGTGGCCGAGGTGGTACCGGTGCCATGATTACTGTGTGTATGTTGCATTCATGCATTAATTATGAGCATTAGAGTTAGTTTTAGTGGTGATTACACTTTGTGGCCAAGGTCTCGTTGGTATCATGTACCTTGGGACTACATTTGGAAATGGATATGCTTCATGGCCGAGGTCTTACAGGTGTCGCGTAATCCATACTCAACTGCTATTTGTATGCTAGATTAGGCAAACGGTCTCGGGTTACACTTTGTGCCCAGGGTCTCTCTGGTATCGTGTACCCAGGACTGTATTTGGAGATGGATTAAACTTTGTGGCCAAGGTCTCTCCGGTATCTTGTAATCCATACTAACTGTATCATTATAAATGCATGTAGTATATTTGTATGGTTAGGTATCACTCCCTATGCTATGAACCCTTGCCAACAGGGGTTGAGGTGTTGGATAACCCATTGTGGTATGTTTGATGTGTCTTTCCGAAGTGCCACTCCCACGATACAATGTGATTGTTCCCAGAGGCGGGAACCTATTCGACATGCCCGATGTGTTACCAGTGTCGTGACTGCCAGAAGGGGATTATCAGGGGTTTTCTGGGTGATCCATGGATGCATACCGGGACTGGTAGGCTTCTAATAGAGGCTAGAGTTTGTATCCTTGAGTAGTCGATGGCGGTTCTGAGACAAAGGATACAGCCTAATGCACCATAGTAGCATTTACCAGACTTAGTTTGTATTATTAGGTGGATAATAAATAAATGAACTACATCACGAGCATCATGGACTATGTGTTTAATTTTCACAATCATGCCTCATAAATTCTTACTGCTAATGTCTTACTGGGATGTGCTTGACCTCACCCCTCACTAAACGAGCTGGAAACTCACTCCACGTATACATCCCTTTTTAGATGATGATGCAGGTACCGTGGTGCCGATGGTAGGTGACCTAGTATCTTTTGGGTCAGAGTATGGTGTGAGCGATTGGTGGATGCCAGAAGTGGGGGAGCACGATTAGGACTGTGCTTACGACCACTGTGCTTATGCCGCACCATAAGATTGTATGTCATTTTTTGATATTTTTGGGTATAACTGTGGATTGTATATTATTTTTTTTTAGATTATATTATAGGTCATGGATGAATGTAACAGAATAACTCGGTTATCGCTATTATAGTACCATTATATGTTTCCCCATTTTATTTATGATTTCATTACTATACTCTGATTCCGCTGCTTATGTTGATTTGTGATGTGAGATTGTGAAAAGGTTAAGGTACTGCTATCAGAGATCCTGGTAGGTTTGTAAGACAGGTGTGTGTCTTACTCACACCGCCGGCATTCCTAATGGTAAGTTGGGTCTACTGAGAGTGGGGTGTGACATATTTACACATGAGTACTTGTTCTATATACCATAGGGAACATCGTTCAACTCTTATAATTTGTATTTTTCGTTTCAATTGTCGGTTCTCTTGCCGGTACTCAAGAAGTGAGTTACATTTGGTCGTACTCAAGAGTGGTTTGAGTTGCTCTTTCTTGGACTCAAGAGTGGGTTACACTTTACCCGTAACTAAGACGATTGTGAGTTGCTCTTGCTTGTACTCAAGAGTGGGTTACACTTGACCCATAACTAAGACGGTTGTAAAGGCTTGTTTCTTACTCAGTAAAAGAAACATATAGTGGAAAATCTCTCAAGGGATATTGGGAGGAGTAGACGTAGACTTGGTTATAAGTCGAACTACTATAAAATCCCTGTGTCTTGCAATTTGAATTCTGCATTTTAATTTCGCATATCGTCTAAGTTGTGATAAATAAAAATATTGTCAAATACTCTCGAGAAAACCTATTCACGCCCCTCTAGGTGTTTCTAACACAATTTTCTCACCCTCCTTTAGCTATGATGACTTACGGATTGTGGATGTGACCTCTCGTTTTCGATTACCAGAGATGATAGTTGACTAAGGTAACCCAACCCATAAACATTTCATATCCATCCAAGAATCCCAGAAATCCCATGCGGAAGAAAAGAAGGGTCCAATTATGACTTTTAAGGAATTTAGTCAGAAATGACCATACGGATGGATAGTACTCAGAATCATGATTTGAACAATATATGGTACTTCAAAATCGGACAGTCGGATCTCCCGCAACCATCCCGTGAAAATCACACCTCGTGTGCACGCCCCTACTACCTCGTGCACGCTCCACTGCCTCGCGCATGCCCTACTGCTCCTCATGCCTCTGCTGCCTTATGTGTGCCCCTGCTACCACATGCTCCCGCACTGCCTCGCACATACCCCTACATGCCCCAGTTGGCATGCGTGCACCTCCAAGCGTCCCCTACTGCCCCGTGCCCCTCGTTGCCTCGTATGAGCCCCTGCTGCCCTGCATGCCCCCATGACCTGTGCCCCCTACTATGTCGTGCATGCCCTGCTACCTCGCACATGACCCAACTACCCTGTGTGGCCCTCCCGCACACCTTGTGCGCCAGTTGCCTTACATGTGCCTCGCTACCCTATGCACCCCTTGTCTCATGTGACTCCCCTTGCTATGCACACCCTTGCCATGCACACCCTTGCCAAGCCCCGTTGTTTTCACCAATAGCTGGAATCTTCACTCCGATAACTAGAATTGTGAAGAGACCCTCCCTTCACCCATTTGTGCACTTTGAAACTGCTCCGCTAGTGTACCCTACACCGTGACCTCCCACTGGCTTAAAAATGCATCTTTTCATCTCATTGGCCCAAGAAAGAATCTCTACACCCCATTGCCCAAAGAAATTTACCCTTCACCCCATTGGTCCAAAAATTCATTTTGTTACCTCATTGGCTTAGAAAAATCACTTTTAATCCCATTAGCTAAGGAAATTCCTCTTTCCTCCCCATTGGTCCAAAAATTCTATAAATAGCCCCCTCCCTTTGGTTTTACACACTCAAGCCTCCTAAGTGAGCACCCTTTGTAGAGAAGCTCTGTCCTCTCTCTTCCCCCCTTGAGGTTCTTCAAGTCTTCGGAGAGATCTTCATATGTTCTTCGGATCTTTGAAGTGTTCTTTAGGCTTTTGAAGTTCTTCAACCATTTGCTTTTCTTGAGTGAGATTTTTGTGTAGATGAAGTTTTGCCTTAGTCTCCCCTCCCCCTTTGAGGTTCTTCAAGCCTTCGAAGCGATCTTCATAAGATCCAAAGTGTTTTTTGGGCTTTCAAAGTTCCTCAATCAGCCTATTCCCAACGAAAGCTCTGCCAAAGTGCCACCTCATCCTAGCCCTCCCATAGCCTATCCCCAATGGAAGCTCTGTCGGAGAGCCACCTTAGCCTAGCCCTCCTATAGCCTATCCCCAGCGAAAGCTCTGCGGAGTGCCACCTCAGCCTAGCCCTCCCATAGCCTATCCCCAATGGGAGCTTTGTTAGAGTGCCACCTCAGCCAAAATCCAGAAATAGTCCATCCCTAGCAGAAGCTCTGCCAAATCGACACCTTAGTCTAAGCCCAAAAGTAACTGTTCCTAGCCGAAACTCTATCCGAATATTACCACAGTTAGCATCTCTCGAAAAAGGAAGTTGGAGGTCAAGAGCATCTTCCCCTGAGCCAGGAGAATCCATAAGAAAGTTCGTGCCAGCACTAATTGGGGGTCCACCCCACTTGACCCGAAACAGGGGTCAAGCTCAGGTATAATTTCTCCCCCAAAATTAGTATAATGTAAACTTTATATTGACCTTGTTTTAGTGTACATAATTATTTAAATTTAGTCAATGTATATATGTGTGATTATTTAGCCATGCATGCGAAATAGGAATAATTGTGAAAAATATTCGTTCTTAAGCATTTAGTAGGAAGACTGGTTGAATCGGGTAGATTGGGTGCCTAACACCTTCCCAACTCTACAACTTGACACGTACCCTAAATCTCTGCACCAGATCAACTTTTGGGCCCACCCCCGGGTCCTAGGCCCACAATCCTAGATAGTGACTCCAAACACTTTTGCATGATCCCAATCCCCCGTATTGGACCATCATCAAATCCCTGTCTCAATGATGACATTCACACTCCTGTGAAATAGGCCTCCATGTATCTTCGAGTGGCGGTACGATAGTACGAGGCCCACAAGTAAGCACACATGACACTCACCTCCCTAAAAAGGAAAAATAGAGGAGAGAGGGCTGAATTACAAGTCTTTTTTCCCCTCCCTCAAAGGGGGAGAAGAGAAACCTCGTGTGTAGTCATGAGTAGTGAGCAAGGAAGTTACCTCCTTGATCTCGTACCTACGGGTATATCAAAAGGATCACGTACCTTGCATATATAGATCCTATCAAGGAAGCCTTGTTGGTCTTATTGCATCCACTGCATATTCGCATCATGTAGGAAATAGATGGAGAACGCTAGGAACGCCTGATGAGCACATTTATATGTGAAATCTAGGATAGTAAAACATGCATTTTACATATTTAGAATTGATCTATCTTGGGTTTTACTCTCTTTTTACAGATTTAATATTTTCAAGGTCTTAAGGACTATCGGGCCCTATATCTCCAATTTTAAACGTAAAGAGGCCCTGTTTCTTTTTATGGTTGCAAAGAGGATGAAATTCTGAGCAAGATGGACATGTTCAA
The DNA here is from genome assembly GCF_013358625.1 of Macadamia integrifolia. Classification (NCBI taxonomy): domain Eukaryota; kingdom Viridiplantae; phylum Streptophyta; class Magnoliopsida; order Proteales; family Proteaceae; genus Macadamia; species Macadamia integrifolia. Next base: position 153,422 of record NW_024868069.1, read on the forward strand.
TTAAAAGTACACATTCGTTTGGTCAACCGTACAAGTGATTATTCTTTTCGGGCCAGAAAAAATATAATGGATCAAAACTGAACCGAGATGCAGAAACAGCCCATCTGCAGTTGTCTCAGGGGTACAAGAAATATTCCAAAAGCCAACAAGGATCGATGGACCACACCCTTAAGTGATTGAAGATTCATTTTTGGTAACAACAACTACCTAGAGTAGTTGGTGAGTTGTGGTGTGCAAAATCCCTTCCTTATTAGGAGGTCTCAAGTTTGAACCTCTTGGCTACCATTTTTTGGGAGGTTTTTTTTGAAAGATTTTCTCTCTCCTACTCATCACTTAAAGCAAGGAGGCCGCCCAAGAGGGTTGTGCGCAAGTTGAAGAGAAAAAATAGGAAAGAAAAAGAAAAGAAAAAGACAAGGGCATGGATGGAATTTCCCATTAAAATAGAATATTGTCCAAATCCAAGCAAGAAAAATCGGCCAAGGGGATTTCTTGTGCAAGAAAAGAGAAAAATCAAAAAGGGGAGAAAAAATAGGAAAAAAGGCAAGAAAAATCGTGGGAGATTCTCTCTCCACATGTTCTCTCTTTCTCTCTTCTCTCTCCTCCACCTCATTAACAAGATCAAAAAAAAATTCTTTTTTCTATAAGCTAAAATCGTTAGCTTCCCTCCTCCATTCTCTATATAATAGAATTAACACAATGGGAGGAGGCACTTCATTCTTCTTTTAGGTTTTTTTTTAGTTGCTCTCTCTCTCCCTCTCTCCCTCTCTCACTCTCTTTAGTTTAGTTCTTCCTTGTTTTTGCTTTAATCACTTTTGTAATAGTTTTTTTTTTTATTTCAATTAATGCAAGCACTCTTTTATTTTTATTCAGCCTTTTATGGTTATGATTTATGCAATTGAGTTGTAATTTTTAAGTTATAGTTCTAGGCTTAGATCTAGGTGACAAAATCACGAGCCGTGGAGCATCTCTTTTTCAAGTTCAGTTTTTTTTTCAAGATATGTTTTCTCCAGGCCTAGAAATTTCAGATTTGGTTCATTCTAGATCTAGTTTTTAGGGTTGGCAGTATCTCAAATCACCCAAGCTTTCAAGTTCAAGCATTGATTTAGGTAGGGAGGCTTCTTCAATAGTCTTCTCCCCCCCTCTCATTCCCTCTTCTGACTACCATTTCTTTCTTAATTTAGGATTTTAGTTTCAGTCGTTACATTATTGCTTTCCCTTTTTCCCAAGGTTCATGGCTAGTGTATGTGTTGGCTTTGCCCCTCCTAGTTATAGAACCATCATTTTATTGTTTTTATTTTAATTGCCTCCCTTTCCCTAAAGCCAAGTAGAGTAACCCTTGTAAGAGTGATTCTCTGGTCAAGTAGGAAAGCTAATAGTATGATGCATCCCTTGGCCTTAATTAGAGAAACATGCTTGTGAGCGCCTCTCTAGCTTTATCCCCTTTCTTTTACTTTATTTTTATTTCAGCATTTTTTCCTCCATTGCTTTTTAATTGCATGGATTATTTATTTTCAGTTATTTATTTATTTAATTTTAATTACGTGGCTTGCGTATTTAAATTCTTAGATGATGAATGGTTAGGATGTTATTTTAGATATATATGTTTAGGATGGTAGTTAGAATTAGATCACAAACATTAATTGGTTCACTTTCACATTATAAAAAGAAGCCAAAAATAAAGTGGCTACTCTCCCTATGTTCGACCTATAGCTACACTGATCCGTACACTTGCCGTTATATTTTAAATCCTAACAATGCCATAAGCTAATCTGTAGAATTTGTTTGAGGTCTTGAAAAAGAATCTTCCTATAATGCATTATAGTCATAAAGAAATGCTCTCTTATGTGAGTTTTGGATAAAAGGTGTCCTTCCTCCTTAGAAATGAAATATCGATGATTTGGTATGCATGACTTTGAGGTGATTCCTGTCAAAGTCCCGCAAAATGCCAAATTATCTAAAAGACCTAAGGAAACTAGGAGGAATGTCACCTAGTGTGGTAAGATTAAGGAAAGCATAACTTTATTGACAGAGAATGTCTTATAGGAGTATTCTGGTCAAGCCATTTGTATGTATCTCCCACCTATGACATTGAGTGGACTAGGGGTATCAACCCCAATCCACTCCCTATCATTAAGTGGACTAACTTTGGATGAATCATTGGTTGACAATTGAGCGGATGAATGGATAAAGGGTTGGGAATACAAGAATCCTAAAATAAGCCAGTTTTGGTTCAGGCACAATTCTACACCTCAAGTATTCTCTGCGGTCCATTTGGACACGTCAGGGTAACTGGTTGACTCGCTGAAGTCTAGTGTCACCTCCATCATCTCTCTAAGATTGTCTACTACCAAGTGATTACAGCCCAGTTCATATGAATCCACACAACCCTGAATCACCCGAGAAAGCATGGGTTCACCCTGTAGAGACCTTGCAGACAGAAATGGCCGAGGTTAAGAGTGGATTAACCCAGATATTGCACATGCTTCGAAACCCTCCAAGGATTGATCCTAGGATGAACTAGCACAGGCTACAGGAGAATTAGAATAGAACAGACCCGCAGGTTATCGCAGAAATTTTTCTCGAGTTGACTTAGGAGAACCAGAACAAGTCAGGTCAACTGGTCAACGAGGAGTTTCACCTACTCGCCTGAATGGTCAACGAGGAACCTATTTTTGAGTCCCTCCACTCAGAGTGGTGATTGAAGATGAGGAAGAGGAATTTATGGCACATGTCTGAATGGAACCTCCGAAGATGGAGAAAGAAAGAAAACTCAAAGAGCAATTGGAAAAGTTAGAAAATCTGTTCCAAACAAGAAAGAGTTTGGAAAGTCAAGTGGTGGATTCTGATAATATGAGTTTCTTCTTTGGGGCAAGGATTCCTAAGAACAAATGGTAGACCGACAGATTTGACGGGTCAGGGGAACCTTGAATGTTCTATTGATAGGGCCTTGCCCTTGTAGTCACTTTCACTTTGGGTCTCCATCACATTGATAGGTTTCTTTACAATAATCTCTGTGGGATAGCAATCTTCATCATCGCTGTTTGTTATGGTAATTATCCCTACCATAGGATCATCCTCTTTTTCTGATTCTTCTTCCCTTCTTGGAGTGGGAAGTTGAGGTCCTCCACAAATATCCAGAGCCCTAGCTCACACTTTCTTAACCACATTGGAAAGTCGCGCAACTGCTGTATCAACCATTTCTGTAAGTGTGGCATGCCCCCCTACTTTTTCAAAGATTCTCAATTGCTAAGTGTAATAGTGTTCACTAATGGCTACTTCACCTAACATTTGATCAATCTCATCAGCCTCAAGCTTTATGTCAACCAAATGATTATAGACATAACCCATGAGTTCTGCTATAGGATTTGCTTCACCTTCAAAAGTGATCTCATAGCCTTCACTATCTTCAGAATCTAATATCGGATCTTACCCTTCTATGTGAATTGTGAGTGCCAACTGAATAACATCTTGGGATCAACCATCGGGTCATCCTCACCAATTGCATTTACAGATTATCCTCCCTGATCCTTGGGTGAATAGTACCCTAATTCATTATCTTTGTTATTGTCCCAAGGTCCCTAGTAGTCATCCTAGTTCTGATACTCATCATCAACTTGAGAATTAGTCATCTCCATCATTCTCATCTTCGCTCTCGTTCTCATTATCGTTGTCATCATCCTCTTCTTCGTTGATTTCCCCCTCACTTGGTTCTTCATCAGATTTCTCCTGACTATCAAATTCTCTTGCATCCAAATGTTCATAGTATTCAGAATGTATAGATCAAAAAATTTCCATAGGGTCAGACTTGACCTCCTTGGCCCGAAGCCGGACTAAACTGGATTCATCATCTTCTGTATCACTACCTATGTGGATTAGGGAGGTATGCTCTTTGACTTGCTCCCCTATTTCCAATGCTATTACTGCTCTGAGAAGATCATCAGTAATCTCTACAATTATCTCTGAATTATCCTTTGGAGATATGGTTGTCTAAATTAGAGAAGTGGGGTCATCACCTTGGCCTTCTCCCAAAGCATTCACCGATCCTATTGATGTTGTTATCTTTGGGGAATCTGGTAATGCAAGCATATCCTTCTAGCTATACCCGTCCATCCATCCTTCTTTTGCTTTATCCACTGAACCTTGAGAATGGGATTGGTATGAGGGTGATGAGGGATATGAGGTGGGGTGATATGAATGTGGTGTAACATAAGAAATAGGGTTTTGTGAAGAAGACAGGGGGTGATAAGATGATGAGGTCCCTTCCCCTTGATGGTGTCGTGAAGGTTGATGATATGGTGGAGATTGATGGTATGGTGAAGGTTGGTAATATGGTGATGGTAGGTAATATGGTGATGGTGGTAAGGTGGATTCTTCTATTGATGCGGGAGGAAGAATAGTGAGTGCTTGATCTTCTAATTCTTTTTCTGATGGCTCTTCTTTTTTGGGAGTTCTCATGGCCTTGGCCCTTTGACTCATGGCTTTCCTATAAGTATGGGCATTCATGTGATTCTTTCGGGCCCGAGGTGTGATCAACTAAGTGGGATCACTCTCTGTTGCCTCTTCATCTAGGTTGGTCACATGATCATAGAATATGGGATGACGAAAGGGCTTATCTGATAGATACATGTGAATGGAAATTTGGAAGGAGTCGCACTCTTTTTAACAAGCATCCTTAATGAGACCACTGATGCACCCCACCAATTTTGGAGGAAGGGACAATCTTTGCACAGGCAGGAACTTTTTCTCCACTCAACATGCCTCTCCTCATGATAGTTCTTGGAATCTCTAATAAAATGGGTTGGATCAAAGAATTGAGGAACCCAATTTTTTCAGTCATCCATTATTTCTAGCATGCTTACGGTTCCATGTTTTGGGAGTGGATTAGTATTAACATTAGGAGATTGCTCGACCTTGACTTCAATAGTCCCGTTGTCTACCACATCCTAGATTACGTGTTGCAAACCCAAGCATCTTTCATTGTTGTGCCCCTTCTAGGTGTGGTAAGCATAGTACTCATGATCCCTTTAACAAGTTGGGGGAGGGTTGCTGATTTCCCTTGGAGCCACTATACCTAGCAATCTCTGTTTCTTTAGCTTTTCATACACAGCTATCACGGGCATTCCCAAATCAGTGAACTGTCTTCTTGGGTGGGAAGCCTTCTGAGCAGGGGCATCTACTTGAATCACAAATGGTTGTGAAGAGGTGACCGATGAGGCTGACTGTTGGACCGCACCTACCACCTTGGTTTTAGTACTATTTTCGCGTCCAACTCTGGTGTTCTTTCCTACATCTTGGGAGGATCCTTGATATTAGGCCTCCCTTAGAATCCTGTTTTCCACATGTATACCAGTGGCTATTAGGGCATCAAAAGCCTACAGATGTTGATAGTAGAGAACATTATAATAAGGTTTTGACAAGTTCTCAATCAACATTTCTACTCGTTCTGCTTCTGAAGGTCGATCTACCATCTTGGTGGCCTTATCCCTAAACCTCATCAAAAAGGTGGTGAATCCTTCTCTGGGTTGCTGTCTCAATGTCTCAAGCTCTTGACGCTTCACATCTACTTCAATATTGTAAAAGTATTGCTTGGTGAAGGCTTTCACCATTGTTGTCCAATTCAAGTTTGGGTAGACTCTAACTATGTGAGCCACCTGAGTACTGGTCCTGATAGGGTTAATATGAAGGCTTGGCCCATCTGGTTGCCAGGAAGTTGCCATAACTTAACGATACTGAGAAAGACTTTGAGATGAGCCTTAGGGTCTCCTGACCTGTCAAATCTATCGGTCTACCTTTTGAACTTCTCGAGAATCCTTATCCCAAAAAAGAAACTCATTTCATCAGAATTCACAATTTGACTTTCCGAACTCTTTCCCGTTCGGAGCATATTTTCTAACTTTTTCAATTGCTCTTTATTTTTTTTTTCTCTCTCTGTCTCTAGCAATTCCATTCGAATGTGTGCCACAAACTCATCTTCCTCATCTTCAATCACCACCCTGGGAGGAGGTGTTGGTGTACGATGTCTTGTATTCTATCGTAGTTTAATCCAGGGAGTATTGGTGCAGCACCTAGACAGGCAGGACGGCGGTCCCGCTAGCCAGTTAGCGGGCTGTGGGGATTGCAAGGGGAGTAGGAGGCCCCCTTGCATAGCAGGGGGTGTAGGGGGGTGCAGCCCCCTGCTCCAATTTTTTTATTTGAGGGCAATTGTGTATTTTATGGATTAGGGTTTTTTCACTATATATTTATAGCGAGGGTTTCTTTCTCTGTAATGCAAGCAATGCTGAGAGGTGTGAGGATGAGCGCTATAACCCTATTCTCCATTGATAGTGAAGCAGGATCTCATCTCACCGGAGACGTAGGCAACCTTGCCAAACCTCGTAAAATCCGTATGCATTGTTTGTTTTGTTTTTTTTTTTATTATCTTCTGCATCGTTTTAGGGTTACGTTTCCACAAATTGGTATCAAAGCTCTAGGTTTTCATTTTCTAGGGTTTACTATCACGATGGTAGGGAAGGGATCGAATGTCAAGTATGAAATCGAGAGGTTTAATGTGAAGAACAATTTCACCCTCTGGCGTCAAAGGATGAAGGATCTTCTAATACAGTAGGGTTTGGTGAAAACGTTATTGGGAAATTCTAAGAAACCTATAAAAATTACTAACGAAGATTGGGAAGAGATTGAGGAAAAGGTGGTAAGTGCTATTCAATTAAATCTATCTGATGATGCCTACAATATGTTGTGGGTATCGAATCTACACTGCAGTTATGGGAAAAACTTGAAAGCATCTACATGACGAAGTCCATAACGAACAAGTTATTCATGAAGAAGCAATTGTATTCTCTATAGATGGAGGAAGGTACAGATCTATTAGAGCATCTTAACGTGTTAAATCAGATCGTAAGTAAACTTACAAACTTAGAGGTTAAGATCGAGGATGAAGACAAGGCGTTATTGTTGTTGTCATCGCTCCCAGAATCATATGATCACCTAGTAACGACTCTCTTGTATGAGAAGGATGAAGTCATAGCTGCCCTCATGTTCAATGATACAAAGAAGAAGGCCAGTAGTACAAAATCTCAAGGAGAAGGTCTTTTTGGAGGTGACAAGGAGCAGGAAAGAGGGAGTTCAAATCAGAAAGGATCTAGGAAGAGTCGATCGAAATCAAAAGGGGGAAAGACAAAGGTCTCTTATTACTATTGCAAGAAGGAAGGTCATCTGAAGAGAGAGTGCTTGAAGAGGAAGGCAGGCTTAAAGAATAAAGGTTAGAAAAGGCATCTGAGGAAGCTAGCGTGGCTGACAGTTCAGATGGAGATGATGGAGATGTACTCTCTATATCATCAGTTAAGAATCAACCTTTTGATTTGTGGATTTTAGATTATGGATGTTCATAACACATGTGTCCACATAAGGATTGGTTTGATACATATCAACCATATAATGGTGGATCTGTCCTAATGGGGAATGATTTTTAATGCAAGACCATTGGGATAGGCACTATCAAAATCAAGATGTTTGATGGGATAGTAAGAACCTTAGCATATGTGAAACATGTACCAGAATTAAGAAAAAACTTAATATCTTTGGGGGAACTTGACTCAAATGGCTGCAAGTACATAGTAGAAGGTGGAGTTCTCAAAGTTATTAAGGGTGTTATGGTTGTCATGAAGGGACAGCTAATAGGAAACCTATATAGACTCATAGGAAGCACAGTTACAGGTGGAACATCCGTGACTACAGATGCAGTATTTGATACAGATGATGCCTATCTATGGCATATGCGGTTAGGGCATATGGGAGAAAGAGGATTGATGGAGCTTCATAAAAGAAAAGGTTGAAAGAAGTGAAAACTTGTAAACTGAACTTCTGCAAGTATTGTGTGTTCGGAAAACAATGCAAGGTTAGTTTCAAAAATACAAAGCATAAGAGTAAAGGGGTGCTTGATTATATACACAGCGATGTATGGGGTCCTTCAACAACAAAATCTAAAGGTGGGGCAGAATACTTCGTGACATTTGTTAATGATTACTCAAGGAAAGTCTGAATCTACTTCATGAAGCATAAAAGTGAGGTGTTTACTAAATTTAAGGAATAGAAGGCTGAGGTAGAAAGGAAGACAGAAAAGAAAATTAAATAATTGAGAACAGATAATGGAGGAGAGTACACATACAAGCCGTTTCTAGAATTGTACACAGCTGAAGGGATTACACGTCACTTCACGGTTCCAAAGACACCACAGCAAAATGGTATAGCTGAAAGGATGAACAGAACACTTTTAGAAAGAGCTCGGAGTATGAGGCTGAATGTAGGGTTGAGCAAGAGATTTTGGGAAAAAGCAGTGAACATGGCATGTTTCCTTATCAATAGGTCTCCATCAAAGGCGATTGACTGTAAAATTCTTGAAGAGGTATGAACATGAAAACCAGTAGATTATTCTATTTCTAAAAATATTTGGTTGTCCAGCCTATGCGCATGTTGAGAGTGAGCAGTTTTCCAAGTTAGACTCAAAGTTTAGGTAGTGTATCTTTCTTGGTTTTAAGAAAGGCGTAAAGGGATTCAAGTTGTGGGATCCAAGTTCATAGAAAGTTGTGGTTAGCAGGGATGTTGTGTTTGATGAGTCTCATATGGTGAAGTCAAATTACAATTCATAAGCAGTTGATGAAAATAAAGAAAGTTCTACTGTGCAGGTAGAGTTCGGTGAGTCAAAAACAATAAGAGAAAATGATCATCAAGTGACTTACCAGGACAACAGGAAGTAGTAGAAGTTTCCTATACTGTGGCAAAGGGTAAAGGGAAGCGTACTCACAAAGCACCTATGAGATACGGGTTTGAGGACATGGTTGCCTATGCCCTCACTATAGGTACAGGTGATCCATTTTCCTACCATGATGCTTTGAGTGATGCACAACATGATAAATGGATGACAGTTATGATGGAAGAAATGGAGTCTCTACAGAAGAACAAGACTTGGAAGATTGTGGAAAAACCCAAGGGAAGAAAAATCATTGGGTGTAAATGGGTCTTTCGTAAGAAAAAGGCAACATTTGAGAAGGAGCGTGAAAGGTAGATGGCCAGACTTATAGCCAAGGGCTATGCACAGAAGAAGGTGATAGACTACAATGAAATATTCTCTCTAGTGATGAAACACACTTCGATCAGGGTACTATTTGCTTTGGTGGCAATGTATGATTTAGAGCTTGAACAACTTGATGTGAAAACTACATTTCTTCATGGTGACTTGGAGGAACAGATTTACACGGAGCAACCTAAAGGTTTCAAGGTGCAAAGAAAGGAAGATCATATTTGTTTGCTTAAGAGGTAGCTTTATGGCCTTAAGCAATCTCCTAGGCAGTGGTACAAGCGCTTTGGTTCCCATATGATGAATATTGGCTACACAAGAAGTAAGTATGATAGTTGTGTTTATTATAAAGTGTCAAGTGATAATTCCATTATTTTGTTGATGTTTTTTGTTGATGACATGCTCATTGCTGCAAAGAACAAACATGATATAGTCTCTTTGAAGTCTTTGTTGAGTGCTGAATTTGAGATGAAGGATCTTGGTGCTGCTAAGAAGATCCTTGGCATGGAAATCCTTAGAGATAGAAATATAGGCAAACTTTGGGTAACTCAGAAGAGGTATATAAAAAAGGTGCTAGAGCATTTCAATATGGAAAAGGCTAAGCCGGTTAGCACTCCGTTAGCTAGCCACTTCAAGTTATCTGAAAGGAAATGCCCTACAATACATGAGGAGGTGGAGTAGATGACTCAGGTCCCTTATGCTAGCGTAGTTGGGAGTCTCATGTATGCTATGGTTTGTAGCAGACCGGATTTATCTCATACAGTCAGTGTTGTTGGCAGATACATGAGTAATCTAAGGAAGGAGCATTGGAATGCAATTAAATGGATCTTCAGATATTTGAGCAAAACTAAAGATATAGGTGTTATATTCAGTGGCAAGGGAAGTTCTACAGAATTGGTAGGTTATGTTGATTTCGACTATGCTAGTGATTTAGACAAGAGGAGGTCTACTACAGGGTATGTGTTTACATTAGCTGGAGGACCTATATCATGGAAGGTGATCAATTGCATTGTCTAATACAGAGGCAGAGTATATGGCAGCAGTGGAGGCTGCTAAGGAAGGGGTCTGGTTGGTTGGACTGGTTTGTGAGTTGGGGTTGGAGCAAAGAGGTACAGTGTTACATTGTGATAGTCAGAGTGCCATACATCTTGCAAAGAATCAAGTGTTTCATGCAAGGACAAAGCATATTGATGTGAGATTTCACAAGATCAGGGAGACTGTGTCAGAAGGCAGTATTTACTTGAGAAAAATTCATACAGACCTCAATCCTGCAGATATGTTTATGAAGCCAGTTACTACAGAGAAGTTCGAGTCCTGTTTGGACTTGATTAATATTACTCATTGTTGAAGATGAGGGATGCACCAAACAAGTGTGGGTTTTTACCTCTAATGAGGTATAAGGATGAAGACGTCTATAGGTTATCTTTACAGGAGGCTCAACAGAATTCAAGCTAAGGTGGAGATTATTGGTGTACGATGTCTTGTATTCTATCGCAGTTTAATCCAGGGAGTACTGGTGTAGCACCTGGACAGGCAGGACGGTGGTCCCGCTAGCTAGTTAGCAGGCCATGAGGGTTATAAGGGGGCAGGAGGCCCCCTGCATAGCAAGGGGTGTAGGGGGTGCAACCCCCTGCTCAAATTTTTTATTTGAGGGCAATTGTGAACTTTCCGGATTAGGGTTTTTTCGCTATATATTTGTAGTGAGGGTTTCTTTCTCTGTAATGCAAGCAATACTGAGAGGTGTGAGGACGAGAGTTGTAATCCTATTCTCCATTGATAGTGAAGTAGGATCTCATCTCACCAGAGACGTAGGCAACCTTGCCGAATCTCATAAAATCTATGTGCATTGTTTTTTTTGTTTTCTTTTTTTATTATCTTTTGCATCGTTTTAGGGTTACATTTCTACAGGAGGGACCTTGGAATAGGTGCCCCATTGACCATTTGGATGAGTAGGTGAAACTCGTCATTGACCAGGGGGTCTGACTTGTTCTGGTTCTACTGAGTCAACTCGAGAAGAGGTCCCACGATAACTCGTAGCTTCATTCTATTCCAAATCCCCTATAGTTGGTGCTGGCTCAGTCCTGGGATCAGTCTTGGGAGGGTTTTGGAGTGTATATAGTATCTATGCTATTCCTCTCTTGACCTCAACCATTTCTGTTTGCAAAATCTCCACGAGGTGGACCCATGCTTGCTCGAGTAATTCAAAGTCATGTGGATCCATGTGAACTGGGTTATAATCACTTGGCGATAAACAATTTCGAAGAGACGATGGAAGTGACACTGGACTTAAGCGAATTAACCGATGACCCTAATGTGTCCAAATGGACCATAAAGAATACTTGAGATGTGGAATTGTGCCTGACCGAAAGCAGCTTATTTTAGGATTCTTGTATTCCCAACCCTTTGTTCATTCATCCACTCAGTTATCAATTGATGATCCATCCAAAGTTAGTCCACTTAATGATAGGGAGTGGATAGGGGTCGATGCCCCTAGTCCACTCAACGTCATAAGTAGGAGATTCACACAAATGGCTTGACCAGAATACCCCTATTAATAAATTCTCTATCAATAAAGTAATGCTTTCCTTAATCTTATCCCACTAGGTGACCTTCCTCCTAATTTCCTCGGGTCTTTTAGATAATTTAGCATTTTACGAGACCTTGACGGGCATCACCCTGGAGTCGCGCATACCAAATTATCTATATTTCATTTCTAAGGAGGAAGGACACCTTTTATCTGAAACTCACTTAGGAGAGCATTTCTTTATAACTAAAATGCATTATAGGAAACCTTTTCAAGACCTCAAACAAATTTTACAGGTCAGCTTGTGGCGTTCCTAGTGTTCTCCATCTATTTCCTACATGATGCAAGCATACGGTGGAGGCATTAGGATTGACAAGGCTTCCTTGACAGGATCTATATACGCAAGGTACGTGATCCTTTTATATACCCAAAGGTACGAGATCAAGGGTGTGACTTCCTTGCCCATTACTCATAACTACACAAGAGGTTAAGCAGCTAGCCACAGGGTGGTGGAACTGTGAGTGATTGTGTGCAAAAGTGTAATGCGGGAATATCATTATTCGATCTCAAAATGTCATAAAGTGCACGGACCTCCTCAAGGGTGTTGGCATAATTACAAACATCTTCACCACTTAACAATACCCCACACCCCTGTATAGGAAGCGGCTACCATTTGCTCTCAAAGTACTCTCCATAACATGCACTGACCTCCCCAAGGGTGCAGGCATGATAAGGAGCCCCTCGCCAAATGAATTTACTTCAAGCACGATGCATGATGTGGTTAGTGAATATAATTACAAACATAGGATTACCCAAACATGGTTTCAGACAAATGTGGTGGAAAATGATCTTGCATTTAAGGTAGCATCTAGTGTTGGAAGCTTGACATGGTTCCCCAGTGGAGTCGCCACTGTGAGGGTAGCGACCAGAGATCTCTCTCTTCTCCCCGTTGGGGGGAAGGAAAAAGACTATTACATTCGGCCCTCTCTCCTTCTTTTCTCTTTCTTTAGGGAGGCGAGTGTTGTGTGTGCTTTCCTATGGGCCCCATACCATCGTATCGCCACTCAGAGATACGTGGAGGCCTATTTCGCATGAGTGTAAAGTTCATCATTGAGACAAGGATTTGATAATGGTCCCATACGGGGGATTGGGATCATGGAAAAGGGTTTAGAGTTGCCACCTAGGATTATGGCCCTAGGACCTAAGGGTAGGCATGATTTCGAAGAAAAGGGACTGAAAGTTGGTCTGGTCCAAAGATTTAGGGTAAGTGTTAGGTTGTAGAATTAGGAAGATGTTAGGCATTTAATCTACCCGGTTCAACCGGTCTTTCTAGTCGATGCTTGAGAACGAACATTTTTCACGATTATTCCTATTTAACATACATGGCTAAGTTATCACACATATATACATGGACTGAATTTAAATAACTATGTAGTCTCAAACAAATTCAATTTAAAGTCTACATTATGATGATTCAACTAAGAAATTATACTTGAACTTAACCCCTAAATTGGGTCAAGAGGGGTGGACCCCTGATTAGTACTGGCACAGACTATCTTTTGGATTTTCCTGGCTCAGGGGAAGATGGTCTTGACCTCCAACTTTCTTTCTTGAGAGATATTGATTGGACAGAGTTCCAACTAGGAATGGTTACTTTTATATTTTGACTGCAGTATTGATTCGACAGAGCTTCTGCAAGGGATGGGCTACTTCTAGGTTTTGGCTGAAGTGGCACTCCGATAGAGCTTCTACTAGGGATAGGTTATGGGAGGGTTAGCCTGTGGGTACTCTGGTAGAGCTTCCTCTAGGATGAGCTATTTTCATATTTTGGCCACGGTGGCACTCTGGCAGAGCTTCCGGTAGGAATAGGCTTTTCTCTAGGGATTGAGGAACTTTGGAGGCCTGAAGAACACTTCGGATCTTATGAAGATCTCTCCGAAGACTTGACGAACCTCAAAGGGAGAGGGAGACTAAGAGAAAACTTTTTTCACACAAAAACTCATTCAAAGAAGGCAAGGGAGTGAAGAATTTTGAAGGCCCGAAGAACACTTCAAAGATTATGAATATCTTTCCTAAAACTTGAAAAACCTCAATGGGGGAGGGGAGGAGAGAGGGTAGAGCTTTTCTACTATGGATGCCCCTAGGAGACTTGAGTGTGTAAAACCAAAGGGAGGAGGCTTGAGTGTGTAAAACCAAAAATATCCTTCCCTAGTCAAATGGTTATTCCAAACCAATGGGGTGAAAATATGAAATTTTGGACAAATGGGGTGGAAGGTGATTTTCTTTGACTAATAGGTGTGAGGGTGGGGGTCAGAGATGGATGGGCTCGCATCCCCATCCTCTCTCCTCTCTCTCTCTCTCTCTTCACCTTCATGGTGAGGGGGAGGGGTTCGAGTCATGTGTGCTCCGCTTGCGGGCCTCGCACCGCCATATCATCGCTTGGAGATATGTTCAGGCCTATTTTGTGAGAGTAAAATTCATCATTTAAGATGAGAGTTTAGATGATGGTCCAATTCGGGGATCAAGATCATGCAAATGGGGTTTGGAGTCACCACCTAGGGTTATGGGCCTAGACCCGGGGTGGGCCCGATTCTTGACAAAAGGGCCTGAAATTAGGTTTGGTCTAGAGATTTAGGGTAAGTGTCAGGTTATAGAGTTGGGAAGGTGTTAAGCACCCAATCTTCTAGTTCAACTGGTCTTCTTGCTAGATGCTTGAGAACGAACATTTTCCATAATTATTACTATTCCACATGTCTAGCTAAGTTATCACATATATATACATTAATTGAATTCAATCTACTATATACACTAAGACAAGGTCTGTTTAAAGTCTACATTATGACAAGTTGGTTGAGAAATTATATATGAACTTAACCCCTGTTTCGGGTCAAGAGAGGTGGGCCCCTGATTAGTATCGGCTCGAATGGCCTTTCGTGTTCTCCCAGCTCAGGGGAAGATGGTCTTGACCCCCAACTTCCTTTTTTGAGAGATGCTGATTGTGATGGTACCTGGATAGAGTTTTTTCTAGGAATGATCGCTTTCAAATTTGGATTCAGATAGAGCTTTGGCTAGGGAAGGCTATTTTTGGATTTGGATTCGGACAGAGATTCAGCTAAGGAAGGCTATTTTCGGACTTGAGATGAGGTGGCACTCTGGCAGAGCTTCCACTGAGGATAGGCTAAGGGTGGGCTAGGCTGAGGTGGCACTTCGATAGAGCGTTCGCTGGAAATGGCTATTTTTGAAAATATTTCAGGGACACTCAGATAGAGGTTCGGCTAGGAAAGGCTATTTCTGAAAAGAAACGGGCTAACCTAAAAATGGATTGAAGAACTCCAAAGTCCCAAAGAACACTTTGAATATCCGAACAGAGTTTCAGATCTTAACAAAGATCTCTTCGTAGACCCGAAGAACCTAAAATGGGGGGTTTCTATCTCAAGAACGCATAAGAACACTCAAGAACACTCAAGGGAGGTGGCTCAAGAACATATTGTTTTTGGCTAAAAACTGGATCTAACTAAGAATTTGTATTGGAGATCTTTAAGATCCTGAAGAAAACTTCGAAGATCCGAATGAGTTTTCAGATCTTGACGAAGATCGCTCTAAAGATCAGAAGAAAATCAAGAGTGGGGGAGGAAAATTTCACTCTGAAAGGGGACTCAGGTGTCTGTTGGTGTGTTTTTTTCTAAGGGAGGGGGATATTTATAGTTTTTTCCAGCCAAATAGGAGAGGGGGAATCCCTTTATCCAGTGGATGAAAGGGGGGCTCTTTCGTAAAGGGAAGAGATAGGATTTTGTCCAATGGGTAAAAGGGGTGGTTGAAGGAAAAATTGGGTGGGGAGGGCTTTTATCCAATGGGTAAAAGGGGGTTTTCAGAAAAAAATGGGAGGAGAGAGAAATTTTAGTTTGGAAAAAGGTGATTTTCAAAAAAAATGGGAGGAGAGAGAAAGTTTTACCGAAAAAGGTAGTTTTTAGAAAAGCTAAGAGGAGAGAGAAATTTTTGCCAAAAAAAGGCTATTTTTAGAAAAGCAGGAGGAGAGAGAAAGTTTAGCCAAAAAAGGTAGTTTTCAAAAAAGAAAGAGGGGAGAGAAAGTTTAGCCGGGGTGTAGGTGATATCATGGGTGCACGAATGTATGGGTGTGCAGGCCATGTGCATGGTGTGCAGGCCATGTGCACGATGTGTCAGAACAGTGTGCACGACATGCAGCTAGGGCCTGCACACTATGTGGCAAGGCTGTGCACAGTGTGTGGCAAGGCCATGCACAATGTGCGATAGGGCTGCGCACAAGTGTGTGGCCAGGCTGGGCTTGGCTGGGCTGGCTGGCTAGCCGGTGTGCACGTGGAAAAAAATTAATTTTCTAGGGAAGGTTGCCGGAGATCCGTCGGCCCAATTTTGACATACCATATATCATCAGAATCGTATTTTCAAGCACTATCCATTTGTATGGTCATCTTGGCTAGATTCCTTCGTATATAAAAAGCCAAAATTGGACCCCTTCCCTATTGCGTTGGGATTTCTAGGGTTTCAAACCCGGGAGTGTTTCAGGGTTATTTGGGTAGGTAGGGATGAATTTTATGGTGTTTAGGTCAAGTCAGGGATTTTTCCAGGTTTCTAGTGGGACTGTCCTTGTGCCCAACATATGTACGGGAAGGCATGATTTTCTGGGGATGATTGTTGGAGATACGTCGGTCCAATTTTGGTGTATCATATATCATCAGAATTGTGTTTCCAAGTATTATTTATCTTTATGATCATCTTGACCAGATTCCTTCATATATGAAAAGTCAAAATTAGACCTTCCTCTCTCCCACATAGGGATTCTAGGGTTTTTGGTAGGGGAATGTTTCCAACAGCATCTCTGTTGGTCAGAAGTCGAAAGTGCCGTCCAAGATCCATATTTCATCATAGCTAGAGGAGGGTGACAAAATTGGGTGTCTATAGAATGCCCCTCTTTGGCCGAGGCCTATGCCAACGACTGAAGGGCAAAGAAAAGAATGACAACATTTTGTCACCAAGAGCATATACTGCTGTCATCTTGCTCAGTTACGATGGAGTTGAAAAAAAACGCAGCAGATAATATCTCTAAAGTTTTAGGACTTAACTGGGCTGCCAATTTGGGGAAAGGAATTTGCTGCTCTTCCAATCCTGCAAAAAAAGTTAGTACTTTGATCCTGATTCTTCCTTAGCTGGGCTTTGCATGTGCCAGTTCAAGGAAATATGGTCTCCAGGCTGGGTCTTTCAAGCCAATCTAGACTATCTGGGACTGATGGTTACAAGAGAGGAATTCGTTGCTCTTCCAATCTTGCAACAAATAAAAAATGTTTGATGCTTGGATTTTCCTTAGATGGGCTTCACATGTGCCAGTTTATGGATTTGGTCTATGAGATCAGGCCACTAGGATCTGACTCAAAGAGAAAGGGCCTCCTTGGGTTGGGTTAGCAACATTGGGTCGCCTATGGCCGGATAAAAGTGATTGGGCCGTCTGGGGCCGAGTAAATGCAATTAGGCTACTTGGGGCTGGGTCGATGAGATTGGGCCACTTGGGGTCGAGTAAATGCAATTAGGCCATTTGGGGCTGAGTCAATGAGATTGGGCCACTTGGGCCTGGGTCAATGAGATTGGGACGCTTGGGGCCGAGTAAATGCAATTAGGCCACTTGGGGCCAAGTCAATGAGATTAGGTCGCCTAAGGCTGGGTCAATGAGATTAGGCCACCTGGACCGGGTCAATGAGAATGGGCCGCCTGGGGCTAGGTAAATTATGTCTTCTCTTGATTTTTCCTTGATATTTGATTTTTGGTTTAGAATCTGATTCTTGATGCTGATTTAAAATCTTTTGATTCATGATGCTTGATCTAGAATCTTTTGATTCTTGATGCTGATTTGAAATTTGAATTTTTTTTTTTTTGTATAAAATGAGTCCCCTCCCCTGTTCATTATTCATTCTAACTTTTCTAAGTGAAAGTGAGTCCCTAGAACCCTCTAGTTTTTCTTGAAGTTTTTCCTCTTATTCTTGGTGTTCCTCATTTTTCTCTTAGAGTTCTCGAAGATATTCATCTGGTTCTTGAGGGAGGAGCTATTTAGAGAATTTGACATTCTTACGGGCTTTTGTGTAAATTGGGAAACTTTTTGGGGCTTTTGTAATTTCTAAAATTTTTAGGGGCTTTTTGTAATTTTTAAAAATATGGGTGAAAGGAGGAAGAGGAAGACTCTGGGAGAGGTTTTGCTCAAGATTTGCTCTTTCCCATAGGGATGAGGGTCGGGCCGATTGGTATTCTAGACAAACCCTTCACAACAGCAGAAATCACATCTACAACTCCATATGGGGTTCTTGGGTAAGTCTTTACATTTCATTCCTTATTTTGATCATATATTATTCATGTTTTGTATTATTTTTGCTTTTTTCTATTTCTCTTCTTTTATTATTTATTTATCATTTCCATTAGCATAAGGGGAAGGAACTGCCTACCTTGGCCTCCTATAGCCACCCAAACATGGTTCAGTCCTGGCATAGGATGCTCCCTCACAGGGTAAAGGAGATGGTTGATGATACCTACCTATGCTAGCTGGCCCTCGTGGAGACCCGGAAGTGGAGCGGTGGTGGCCAAGTACTCACACTTTCCACCTTCCTGTTGGCGAGATCACCATTACGCCTATGTGCTTCTATGCCTTGACGGGCATTCCATTTGGGGGTAGAACCATGACTCTACCCACAGGATTCCCGACTCCCACGGAGTTCACAGATCTGAGTGGTATCACCATTAAAGTTTGTTCCTTCCTTCTTGCTGTTTGTCGTGACCCTACCCAAACTTTCCACCTTCCTGCTATTTGTTGTGGGTCAGTGCCTCTTCAGTGACCTCCAAGGGGGAGTAGATATCCGCTTAGTATTCTTCATCAAAGATCTTCGCATAGTAGATACATGGGATTGGGGCAGGGCCGCCTATGCATATCTCCTGCGGTCCCTGGACCTACTGTCCTATGGGGATAGGGGCCTCAAGGGGGCAGGATACATCATTCAGGTAACTTTCCTTCTCATATCTATGTTCTTTTAGTCATTTGTTCGGGATTTTCTTATTTTGATTTCTTGAAATAGCCTTTGTGTTTCGAGCATCTGGGAACTATAGCCCCTAAACTGAGGGATCCTGAGACATTCCTCTTCCCCCTGGCCACAAAATGGGGAGATAACCAGGTGGTCGGGACCCGACGCCATCCTCCGGGGACCACCGCTCATTTTCTTTTGAATGATCTCATTAAGGTATGCCATGTCTGATATTGAAATTCTATTCGCCTGATGCTGTACTTACCCTTCCGTGGTTTTGCAGGCAACTTGCAGACCATTTCATGACCTTGTGTTTCTGGATTCTGAGAGAGTTAACTGGGTTCATCAACTGTCTGAGAATCGAGTCCTTTTCTAGGGCCTGTGGGGCCATGCTTGGTACTTAGGAGAGAGAGAGTAGTACCCTAGTGGTCAGACATCGATCCACGTCCTTCTCCTGATCTTCCTCCACCCACTTTACATTGTCCAGAGATTATCCCTGAAGATGAGATGAAGTACTTAGCTAATGGAGTATGGAAGGACTCCTTTCTTGATCTGGATAGGGACTACAGAGCCTTCCTGGAGGAGGAGATAGTATGCACACCTCTTGGTCCCAATTGTCCAATGGTATATTGCCCTTTCTTGAGTATTTCCTATAGATTCTTCCTTGTTTTGGTCTTGACTGATGTTCTTCCAGGGGAGAGTGAGATGTGTAGATCCTTCTGCTATTAAGTCACATGCCAGTGCTACCAATCCTTCACAAGCAGGGCCATCTACCAATGCCGATGGGTCTCTCAGAGTTGCTAATGTCCCTTTTCGTGGCTTCCCTACCTGGACCTATCCCAACCGGCCAACCCCAATCTTCCTCATCTTTTGGAGCCGAACACAGATGTAGACACTTCCCTTGGGTAGCCCATTCCTTATGATTATGTGAGTATCTAATCATTTTCCAATTAACTCTTGACTTTCTTTGGCTGATATGCTCTTTCTTAGGTGTCCTTGGAGGTCTATGCTGAGATTAAGAGGATGCACTATGGCCTGTGCGAGGTGATAGTTACCAAGGATTGGGAGATTCCCGGCAGGTTGCACTAATTGAGGACCTAACCCAGAGGCTGGAGCAGGTTGGAGTAGCATCTGTGGACTCCCTAGTGCTTCATGAGGATGGTTTAGCATACGGTTTAGATGATGGCTTCTGACCCATAGGAATTTGTTCCCATATTTCCTGTAAACACAAACACAAACACAGGGATATTTTCTTTCTTTTTCTTTTTCCCTTCCCTTGTTTCATTCCTTATTTTATTTCAACATCTCTAGGAAAACTTACTTTTGGCACAAAGAAAATCTTTCTTCCTTTTTTTTTTTGTTAGGCACAATCAATTCCATAACTCAAGTCATAATTAGAATAATCAGGATAACACAAAAATCCATATACTTCCTCATTCTATTACCAAGTGAATTTCATGAAAAGGGGGACAACTTTCCTACCACAGACGGGATAGGTAAATAACAAGGTGGGGAGACAATTCTTGAGGTGGGTGAAAGTTCACTAACTCTTCTGGGTCCGTCTCCTCGAGTTCGTATTGTCGGCTGATGTACATAGGCAAATAAAAGGACGTGTGCGTCAATCCCATCAGTATGACATAGTTGTGGCCAGGGGTTTTCATCTGAAAACCTTCTTGTGGCTTCTCTGGGCACCTTCATGAGATATCTTGCACAGTCCTTTCCTGCAAGTACTTCTTCCAATAGGTGATAAGGTCAAATTCCGGAACTTCTCTCTTATCCTGGTAACAAAAAACTCCGAGTGAGCTTCCCCTTAATGGTATGGTGAGCTTCAGTTTCTCGAGGAGCCAAATCTGAAAAATAGCAGGACTTCCCTGATAATGATCTAGTCTGAATCTCTAGCCATAGCTCATGTCATCATATCCTTTGAATGTTTATGCAAGAACCGTAGGGACGATGTCACCTCCCTTCTTCAACTATTTTATGACCTCAATCAGAACAGATGGTGCACCATGCCTGGGAGTGTAGAGAACATAACGATGTATCATGCAAAGTAAGTAAGCATACAGGGATCGCTGCTGATGGATTCCTCCTATTGGTAGGTATTGGATGAAGATCTGAGCCACCTTCAGAATGTCGATCTTCCCACATACCTTAAAAACTGCTTTACTTCTTCTTCTTTCCATTTGAAGAAATCCTGAATTTCCTCTAAGTAATCTTTCTTCAAAGAGGGTTAGAACAAACTTCCTTTGGGTGGAGATAGCATACAAACCTGAAATTCTTTAAGAGTTGGACAAATCTCCGCTAATCCAAGCAAAAATACATACAGGTCGGCATCCCAGTGTTGAGGCACCTGTCGGAGTAATTGGTGATGTAGCTTCACACATCCAACTTGGCTAAGAAATGACACATTCATAGAATCCAACAATCCTGGTGCCCTCATATTTATGTCTAAGGTCCATTTTCTCAACGTCTTATCCAACGAGCCTATGAATTTTCCTAAAACCAATACAAACAACGAGATATAATGATTTATCAAAGCATTACTCATTGGATAATGATTCAAACAAGCCTTTACCACTGTTGCATTAGGCTCTTCCTTTTTTTTCTTTTGACTTTGACTGATCAAGGGTGGAGAATAAACTGGCTTTGATAAACTGGTGCCGAGTGGTGATTTTCTTTTAGGAGATAAAATCCTGGATAAGAATGGACGGACCATAGGTGAATGACAGTTACCCAATAGCCTTGCATGCCAAATGGCAATTCTTGGGGGATAGAATCCTGGGTAAGAAGTGACAGACCAATAGGTGGATGTCAGATACCTAATGGCCTTTCATGCCAAATGGTGATTCTTGGGGGACATAAACTATGATGATCTTTTAAGGTACTTTGATTATTAATCAAGGAACCGATTTATTGCCTTTAGATGGTTGAGACCGCACTTGCACATGTCAAGTTGCCTACGTATCCCTCAAAAGGAATCAGGTCTAACATAGTTCAGGCTATCCACCCTTTCAGACATAATATTTCTTGAGTTGATCCATGTTAACCAGTCCGGGTATTTCTTCGCCGTTGTGGTCTACGAGTTTCACAGCTTTGCCTGGTAGAATTTCTTTGACAGTGAATGGGCCACTCTAGTTGGGGCTAAATTTTCCTATTAGGTCATGAATTGGGGCTCTTTGTTCTCGAAGAACAAGTTTGCCCACCTCTATGTGGAGGGGCTTCACATTTTTGTTAAAGGCCCATGCCATTCTCAGTTGATACTTCTTTAGATTATCCATGGCCTTCATACGCATTTCATCAAGAAAATTGAACTCGTCATGTCTGGTCTTCACCCACTCTCCTTCAGGTAGCTGAATTTCAAGAAGCACCCTTAGGGATTGTACTAGAATTTCCACGGGTAGAACCGCCTCAACTCCATACACCAAAGAGAAAGGAGTTGCCCCTGTCGAAGATCGTATAGAAGTCTAGTATGCCCATAAGGCAAGGGGTAACTTATTAGCCCAATCCTTGTGTGTTTCTGCCATTTTCTATAGAATGATTTTTATATTCTTGTTAGTTGATTCTACTGCCCCATTGGTCTGCGACCTGTAATTGGTAGAGTGATGGCTTCTGATATCGAATTTTGTGCAGATTTTATCGATCTTGCCCCAGAAATGGGATCCTTGATATGATATCAATTCTTAAGGTACTCCATATTGATAAATAATATTTTCTTGGATGAACTTGGACACCTTAGCAGATGTTAGGACTGCATAGGACTGGGCGTCTATCCACTTGGTGAAATAATCAATGGCTACCAGAATGAACTCGTGGCCATTGGATGCTTTAGGGTTGACTTTTCCAGCGATATCGATGCCCCAAGTAGAGAATGGCCTAGGTGAACTAAGTGAATGCAACTCTGTTGGTAGGATATGTATGATGTTAGCAAATATCTAACACTTATGGCATTTCTTAACCAAGTCCACGCAATCTGCTTCCATTGTGTTCCAGTAATATCTTAGCCTAAGGATCTTCTTAGATAACATCTTGGCATTCATGTGGGATCCGCAAAGACCTTAAAGAATTTCTTCCATGGTAGTTGTAGATTGTTCCTCATTTACACACAACAACTGTATTCCGTTATAAGACCATTTGTATAATAGATCCTCTTGGAGAAGAAACTGGGTGGTATATCTTCTCAGAAACTTCTTCTCTCTGTCAGTTGCTTCAACTGGATACTTCCTTTCCTTAATGAAATTCACTATGTGAGCGAACCAAGACCGACCATCTACAGTGAGAGAGTTCACTGAATTCTGATAAAATGGGCATGCTTCTTTGATCTACCAAGAATGTTTGGACTCTAGCCATAGGGTTGCACTCTACCATGGAAGCCAAGGTTGCAAGGGCATCAGTAAACCTATTTTTATCCCTCTGGAAGTATTCGAATGAAATTTTCTCAAAATGTTCAATCACCTCTTCCAGATGCTCTTGATATAGCTTCAGCTTTTCATCTCTAGTTTTTTACTTTCCCTGTGTTTGACAGATGACAATGGATGAATCACCGTAAACCTTGATCTTTTTCACCCCAGTGGTTAAAGCAGTTTCGATCCCCAAAGCATAAGCTTCATACTCAGCAATGTTGTTGGTACAGGGGAAGTCCAGGCAGAATGACTAAAGTAAACAAAGACTATCAGGAGTGACAAGCAATATTCCTGCACCACATCCCTTCTAGTTGGCGATTCCTTCATCGGGAAAGGCATCATCCAAGGACCTTCCATCTTCTGTGGGGTAAGTAGCCAAATGATCAGCTATGGCCTACCCATTAATAGATTTTTGAGTAACATAGGTGATGTCAAACTCTAATAGTAAAAGTAACCAACGAGCCATCCTTCCTGTTAAAGCTAGTTTCTCGAAGAGATATTTGATGGGATCCATCTTTGAGATCCAATGCACCAGATAGGAAACCATATCATATCGTAACCTTTTAGTTGCCCAAATCAACGCAGCATAAGTTCTTTCCAAAGATGTGTACTGTGTCTCACATTCCAGTAACTTCTTGCTGAGGTAATATATGGCGTGCTCTGTCCCCTTTTCTGTTTCCTTCTGTGTTAGCAAAGAGACGATGGAATATTCTCCCACAGACAGGTACAATAGAAGTGGTTCTCCTTCCACTGGCAGTGTCAATACTGGTGGGTTCATCAGGTACTCTTTGATCTTGTCAAAAGCTTGTTGGTATTGGTCATTCAATTCCATTGGCTGATCCTTCTTCAACAGCTTGAAAATCAGTTCATAGATTATAGTCAACTGCGCTATGAATCTGCTAATATATTGGATGTGACCCAGAAATCCTCGTATTTGCTTCTCAATCAGAGGCATGGGCATTTCTTGAATATCCTTAATCTTGATATGATCGACTTCAATGCCTCTTTCACTTACCAAGAAGCCTAACAACTTTCCCGTCGTTGCCCCGAATACACACTTTTGAGGGTTCAACTTCAGCTGATAGTTCTTGATTTTTTTAAAGAATCGCCTAAATGTGGGAACATGCCCCTGCTGATCCTTGGACTTTACTATCATGTCATCCACATAGACTTCCACATCTTTGTTAATCATGTCATGCAATACGGCCGGGGCTACTTTTTGATAGGTTTCCCCGGCATTCTTCCGTCCAAAAGGCATCACCTTGTAACAATAGGTTCCCCATGGAGTGGTGAAGGATGTTTTCTCAAGATCTTCTTGGTGCATGCTTTTTTGGTTGTATCCCGAGAATCCATCCATGAATGATAATGAAGCATGCCCTGCCGTATTATCCACCAATACATCAATGTGAGGTAATGAGAAGTCATTTTTAGGGCTTACTTTGTTAAGATCTCAATATTCTATGCACATTTGTACCTTTCCATCTTTCTTCAGCACTGGTACAATATTGGCCAACCATTGGGGGTACTTCACCACTTGTAAGAAATCCACATTCCATTGCCTCACAACTTCTTCTCTGATCTTCTCACTCCATTCTGGCTGCATTCTACAGAGCTTCTGTTTTACCGGCTTTGCCCCAGGGTAAGTCGGCAATCGATGCTGCACAATGTTGGGTTTGATACCAAGCATATCCTTGCAAGACCAATCAAAGACCTCGATGAATTCCTTCAGAAGATTACTCATCCATTCTGCTTCTTCATCATCAATGGTAGTGCCAATTTTTACCTCTCAAAGGCATTGGTCGATTCCTAGATTAATCACCCGAGTATCCTCACGAATAGGTTGGGCTTTCTTTGGTTTGCATTGCTTTATTAATTCTTGATATTTATTAAGATCATCATCAAAAAAAGGAGGCAAGTTATACTCGGAATCAAAAATTTTATTCATGAAAGAAGGAGTAATAGACTCATCATACAAGGACTCTGGACTCTTCTCAAAAGGGGAGATTGACACAGAATCACAAACAACACATTCGACTACAGACTCGATAACTGACTTGATGCTTTCACCAAGGGTAATCATGCTAGTTGAATTAATAGCATGAGCAAACTTGAAGTTTTCTCCAATGCTTGTCTAGTTAAGAAGTGGTTTAATGGCTTGATGGATGAGGAGATGTGGCAAAGGGCCATTTTCGCCTTCTGAGAAAGTTGCTACTATTTCTTTAGTGACACAATGGTTCCTCTGGATAGGAGCCTACTTCTTCATGAATACTAGCTGATCAATTTCTTACTCTTAGAAGCTGAACTTTTTGAGGGGTGAAGATTGATGGAGACTGCTCAATCCTTTTTCTATAAAGTCTATCTTTTTGAGACTATTAAGGGATGCCATCCCGATAGCTTAGTCACATCTTTGACCACCTTCATGAGCCTTCCCATTGCAATTGGTTCAGGAACAGTACATACAAACCATCATCCTCTATGCTCTCCTCTATTTTGCATATACACTTCTTCCTCTGAAAGGATGGGGCTTGAGCTTATGCAACTCTCGGGCTCTTGGCTCTTGTAGGAGAGAGCAAATGAAACCTTTCAAATCAATGGGAAGCAATGGAGTCCAGGTGAGACTTATCTTCTTCTCCCATTCTCTCTTCATGAGAACTCAAGGATTATGTGCCTCCTTTGACTGGATCAATGTTATAGGATCATCAGAGGAAGACCCAATCTCAATCAGTGTAATTTATACTATCCCAGTGATGCAACTATCTTGGTCACTTTCTTTAACTAGCATTTTCTGTTGTTCCATTTCATGAATCACCCAATCGAACTCATCTTGGAATAAAATTTCAATTCCTGGTTGCATCTTGGCAGTGATTTCACCAAACTACGGCTCCACATTTCCACAAAATGGAAAATCCTCTCCTTCTTTCATAAAGTATCCATTGAGAGTAGGGTAGTAAGTGAGAGATCTTCCTAGTCATCTTTAGCACTTTCTGCCCTTTGACAGTTGGAGGAGTGTACCCAAGACTATTTTTTCCTTTGTTCACTGCCAAACTAAGTTGCTTTAGAACTCCTTGATGATATTTCCCTAGTCCCATGCTAGGAAAGTACTGCATGTTCTTCATCATCTAATTCACTAGTGGACTCTAGATGGCTTCATAGTTAGCCGGGATTTTCTCCTTTGAAGCTTCTTTGGCAATGGCAACACAAGTGGTGTCTATTTCAAAACCACTCAGTTGCACTTCTTGGTCTTGTTCTTCCCCATTTTCAATGTTGGCCAAAGTGTTAACCACTTCAGGATCACCGGCCATTAAGACCACCTTCCCCTAATGAATGAACTTCATTTTTTGATGGAGACTAGAGGACACCACCTTCGTAGGATGCAACCAAGGCCTTCCCAAGAACATATTAAAAGCTGCTGGTATAACAATGACTTGGAAATCAACATCAAACTTCGTTGGGCCAATCTTTACAGCAAGGGTAATGATGCCAAGGATCTTCCTCTTGGTATTATCGTATACCCTTATAGTTTGGGTGGTTCACCTCATTTCTTCCAAGTTGACACCGATACTCTTTTCTTATCTCAATGGTAGCACATTCAAAGCGGATCCGTTGTCAACATGAACCTGGGGAACTACTTTGTCAAGGCATTCAACTGTAATGTGGAGAGCCCGATTGTGTTGGGTTTCCTTAGGAAGCTCAGAATTTGAGAACATCAGGGACTGCACTACATATGTTGCTCCTACTATATGTGCGAGGTGCATCGGATTTATCTCGATCGGCACTTGCACATTAGTGAGAGACCTTAAGACTACTTCACAGTGCAAAGGGGATGCCATAAACAATCCCCAAATGGAGATATTTGGCTAAGATTTCTTGAGTTGAGCCAAGACTGGGTTCTCTGGCTCTTTCTTTATGCTATTAGTTCTAGCTTCATTAGCCTTTGGCTACTCTACTGCTAGAGCCTTGCCCTTGTAGTCTTTCCCACTTCTAGTTTCCATCACGTTGATTGGTTTTTTCACAATAATCTTAGTGGGATAACTATCTTCATCCTCACTATTGGTTAGGGTAATTATTCCCACCATAGATTCATCTTCTTCTGATTCTCCTTCCCTCCTTGGGGTGGGAAGTCGAGGACCTCCGGAAATATCCACTGCCTTGGGTCATAGCTTCTTGACTACATTGGAAAGCTATTGGAATGCAGTGTCTACAACCTCTGTAATTGTGTCATCTGGTTCTAGTTTCTCTAGATCATCCAATTGCTCCCGATAGTAAAGATCACTGATGGTTACTTCCCCTAACATTTTGTCAATTTCTTCTACCCTTGTTGCATTCTCAATGTGTTGGAATACACTTCACATAGTTTTTCTTCCAACTCAAATGTGGAGTACTGTTCGTCCATATAAACTTGTGTCGGCTCTCTAGATTCCCCCTCATTCTCTGAATCTGATGTAGAATCATCTCCCTCCACGCTATTAGGTCATCATTGCCAATGGTGTAGACTGAGAAATAGGTTGGATGTTCTCGTGAGTAATATTCTGACTCATCATCATAATCATTATACCAAGGCCCTTGGTAGTCATTCTAGTCTAGATACCCATCATCCTCTCAAGAATCAGAGTCATTTCCATCCTTCTCATCTTCATTTTTGTCCTCATCATCATTGTCATCATCCGCTTCATTGCTGATTTCACTCCCCCTTGATTCTTCATCAGATTCCTCAGGACCATCAAATTCTTTGACATTTAAATGCTCATAGTATTCAGAGCATACAGACCAAAAGATTTCTATAGGGTTGGTCCTATCATTACTGGCTCGAAGTTGGACCAATGCTGACTTATCATCCTCTATGTCACTTGCTATGTGGATTAAGGAAGTGTATTCTTTTATCTGCTCCCCTATGGCCAATGTGATTACTGCTTTGAGAAGACCAACTGTAATCTCTTCAATTACCTCTGGATTGTCTTTTGGAGTTACAGCAGGCTGAATTAGGGAAGTGGGATCACTCTCCTAGTCTTTCCCTAATGCATTTACTAACCCTATTGATGAAATCATCTTTTGGGAATCTCGTAGTGCAAGCATATCCTTTCAATCATACCCATTTGTCCATCCTTCTTTTGGGTTATACACTGAACCTTGAGAATGGGATTGGTATAAGGGTGATGAGGGATATGAAGTGGGATGGTATGAAGATGATGTAATGTGAGAGGTAGGGTATGAAGATTGGGGGTGTTAGGATGAAGAGGTTCCTCCACTTTGATGGTGGGGTTAAGGTTTATGATATGGAGGAGGCTAATAATATGGCAAAGGCTGATAATGTGGTGGTGGCTGGTAATGCGGTGTGGTGGATTCTTCTGATGAGGAAGGATGGATGAGGGGTACCCAATCTTCTGACTCTTCCTCTGATGATTCTCTTCTTCTGGGGGTTCTTATGACTCTAGCCCTTTGACTCATGATTTTCCTATAAGCGTGGGTATTCATATGATTCTTTCGAGCTCTAGGTATAATGAGTTGAGTAGGGTTACTTTCTATAGTTTCTTCATCTAGATTGTTCACATGATTAGGGAGTGGGTTGGTATTGATATTGGGAGGCCGCTTGATCTTGACCTCAATGGTTCTATTGTCTACCATGTCCTGAATTATATGCTGTAAACCCAAACAACTTTCAGTACTATGCCCCTTCTGAGTGTGGTAGGCACAATATTCATGATCTCTATACCAAGCTGGAGGAGGGCTACTAATCACTCTTAGAGCCACTATCCCTAGCAATCCTTGCTTCTTTAACTTCTCATATATGGCTATTACGGACATTCCCAGATCAAAAAACTGCCTTCTTGGGTGAGGAGCCTTTTGGGTGGGTGCATCTACTTGTATTATGAAGGGTTGTGAAGAGGTGGCTGGTGAGATTGACTGCTGAATTGCACTCACCATATTAGTTTTCGGACCCTTTCCCCATCCGATTCGGGTGTTATTGCTTGCATCTTGGGAGGATCCTTGATGCTGGGCCTCTCTCAGAATTCTATTCTCCATCTGTGTGCCAGTGGCTATCAAGGCATCAAAAGTTTACAAATGCTGATAGTAAAGAACACCATAGAAGCGCTTTGACAAGTTCTCTATTAACATCTCTACCTACACGGCTTCTGAAGGCTTATCTACCATATTGGCGACCTTGTCTCTAAATCTCATCAAGAAGGTGATGAATCCTTCCTTAGGCAGCTGCCTCAACGCCTCAAGCTCCCGACGTTTCACATCCACCTCAGTATTGTAGGAGTATTGTTTTGTAAAGGCCTTCACCACCATTGCCCAATTCTGATTTTGTGATGACTCCAACTGTGTGAGTCACCTCAGTGCTGGTCCTGATAGGATTAACATGAAGGCTTGCCCCCATCTGGTTATCTACAAGTTACAACGACTTGGCAATACTGAGGAAAACCTTGAGATGAGCCTTGGGGGCTCTTAACCCATCGAATCTATCAGTCTACCGTTTGAATTATTTTAGAATTCTTACTCCAGAGAAGAAACTCATTTCCTCAGAATCCACTGCTTGGCATTCTGAGCCTTTTCTTACTCAAATCATACTCTCTAACTTCTCTAACTACTCTCTAAGCTCCTTTCTTTCTTCGTCTCCGGAGGCTCAAAGTGGACGTGTGCTACAAATTTGTCTTCTTCATCTTCGATCACTACCCTAGGAGGAGGGACCCTAGAATAGGCCCCTCATTGACCATTGGGATGGGTAGGTGAAGATCCTCTCTGACTAGTTGGTCGGACATGTTCTGGTTACCCTGAGTCATCTCGGGAAGAATTCCCACAATGACCTGTAGCTCCATTCTGGTCCACATCTCCTATTACCGGGGCTGGCTCATTTCTAGGATCAGCTCTGGGATGGTTCTAAAATGTATGTAATATCTGAGCTATCCCTCTTTTGACTTTAGCCATCTCTGTCTACAAGGCCTCCACGGGACGGACCCATGCCTATTCAGGTGTTTCCATATTGAGTGGATCCATGCTTATAGGGCTGTAATCACCTGGTGGCAGGCAATCTTGATGAGATGACGAAGGTCATTCTAGATTTAGGCGAGTCAACCGATTACCCTGATGCATCCAAAGGGACTGCGATGAATACTTGAGGTGTGGAATTGTGCCTGAACCAAAAGTGATTTATTTTAGGATTCTTGAATTCTCAACCCCTTGTTCACACATTCACTAGATTATCAACCAATGATCCATCCAAAGTTAGTCTGCTTGATGATAGGGGGTGGATAGGGTTCGATACCCCTGGTCCACCCAATGTCATAAGCAGGAGATTCATACAAATGGCATGTCGAGAATATTCCCATAAGACATTCCATGTAATAAAGTCATGCTTTCGTTGCTCTTTTTCCCACTAGATGTCCTTCCTTCTGATTTTCTCGGGACTTCTCGGGACTTGATGTGACTTTTACGGGATTGCCCTTGAGTCATGTATCTGGACTTTTCCCTTAAGGAGGAGGGACACCTTTTATCCGAAACCCACTTTAGGAAAGCAATTCTTTATGAAGAGAATATAGTGTAGGAACATTCCTTTTCAAGACCACAAACAAGTTCTATAGTTATCTTGTGGCGCTCCTAGCTTCTTCATCTATTTTTTACATGATGTGAGCATGTGGTGGATGTAATAGGACTGACAAGGGTTCCTTGATAGGATATATATACGTAAGGTATGTGATCCTTTTGATATACCCGCAGGTACAAAATCAAGGGGTTAGCTTCCTTTCCCATTACTTGTGACTATACACGAGGTTAAGCAATTGGCCACTGGGTGGTGAAACCATGAGTGATTGTGTGTAAAAGTGTAATGTAAGGTAACCATCATTCGATCTCAGAATTTCGTAAAGTGCTTAGACCTCCCCGTGGGTGCTGGCACAAATACGGACATCCTCACTGTTTGATGACGCATTAGATCTCAGAATGCTATAAAGTGCACGGACATCCCCAAGGGTGCTGGCACAAATACAACATCCTCATCGTTTGACGATACCTTCCACTCTTGTACAGGAAGCGGGTATCATTTGCCCTCAGAGTACTCTTCATGACATGCACTGACCTCCCCGAGGGTGCAGACATGATAGGGAGTCCCTCGCCAAATGATTTCACTTCGAGCACGATGCATGATGCAGTTAGCAAATACAATTACAAACATGGGGTTAACCAAACACGTCTTCAAATGAATGTGGTGAAAAATGTTCTCGCATTTAAAAGCAGCATCTAATATTGGAAGCTTGGCATTTATCTCTAGTGGAATCGCCACTGTAAGGGTGGGGGCTGGAGATGGATGGGCTGTGCATCCCCATCCTCTCTCCTCTCTCTCTCTTCACCTTCATGGTGAGGGGGAGCGGTTCGAGTCGTGTGTGCTTCACTTGTGGGCTCCGCACCACCATATCATCGCTTAGGGATATGTGGATTCACAAGAGTGTAAAATTCATCATCTGAGATGGGGGTTTTGATGATGGTCCAATTCGGGGATTGGGATCATGCAAATGGGGTTTGGAGTCACCACCTAGGGTTATAGGCCAAGGACCCAAGGGTGGGCCCGATTCTTGAGAAAAGGGCCTAAAATTTGGTCTGGTCTAGAGATTTAGGGTAAGTGTCATGTTACAGAATTGGAAAGGTGTTAAGCATCCAATCTGCCCTGTTCAACCGGTCTTCTTACTAGATGCTTGAGAACGATCATTTTCCATAATTATTACTATTCCACATGTATGGCAAAGTTATCACACATATATACATTAATTGAATTCAATCTACTATATATATTAAGATAAGGTCTGTTTAAAGTCTACATTATGACAAGTTGGTTAAGAAATTATACCTGAACTTAACCCCTGTTAGAGGGGTGGGCCCCTGATTAGTACCGACTCGGATAGTCTTTTATGTTCTTCTGGCTCAGGGGAAGATGGTCTTGACCTCCAACTTTCTTTCTTGAGAGATACTGATTGTGATGGTATCTGGACAGAGTTCTGGCTAGGATCGGTCACTTTCGGATTTGGATTCGAACAGAGCTTTGGCTAGGGAAGGCTATTTTTGGATTTGGATTCAGATAGAGCTTCGGCTAGGGAAGGCTATTTCGGGGCTTGAGATGAGGTGGCACTCCAGCAGAGCTTCTGCTAGGGATAGGCTAAGGGAGGGCTAGGCTGAAGTGGCACTTCAGTAGAGCTTCCACTGGGAATGGCTATAGAAATATTTCAAGGACACTTGGACAAAGGTTCGGCTAGGAAAGGCTATTTCTGGGCTTGGGATGAGGTGGCACTCCTGCAGAACTTCCAATGGGGATAGGCTACGGGAGGGCTAGGCTGAGGTGGGATTTCAGCAGAGCTTCCGTTGGGAATGGATTTTTCTAGAAATATTTTAAGGACACTTAGACAGAGGCTGGGCTAGGAAAGGCTATTTCTGAAAAGAAACGGGCTGACCTAAAAATGGATTGAAGAACTCCAAAGTCCCAAGGAACACTTTGAAGATCTTAACAAAGATCTCTTCGTAGAACCGAAGAACCGAAGAACCTCAAAAGGATGGTTTCTATCTCAAGAATGCTCAAGAATGCTCAAGAACATTCAAGAACACTCAAGAGAGGTGGCTCGAGAATATACTATTTTTGGCTAAAAATTGGATCTAAGTAAGAATTTGGATTGAAGATCTTCAAGATCCCGAAGAACACTTCGAAGATCCAAATGAATTTTCGGATCTTGATGAAGATCGCTCTGAAGATCAGAAGAAAATCAAGAGTGGGGAGGGGAGGAAAATTTCACTCTAAAAGGGGATTCAGGTGTCTGTTGGTGTGTTTTTCTCTAAGGGAGGGGGTATTTATAGTTTTTTCTAGCCAAATAAGAGATGGGGAATCCCTTTATCCAGTGGACGAAAGGGGGGCTCTTGCCTAAAGTGAAGAGATAGGATTTTTTTCCAATGGGTAAAAGGGGGGTTGAAGGCAAATATGAGTGGGGAGGGCTTTTGTCCAGTGGGTAAAAGGGGGTTTTTAGAAAAATGGGAGGAGAGAGAAGGTTTTGCCAAAAAAAAAGGTGATTTTTGGAAAAGTGGGAGGAGAGAGAAAGTTTAGCCAAAAAAGTAGTTTTCAAAAAAGCAGGAGGAGAGAGAATTTTTTTTCCAAAAAAGGTAATTTTTGGAAAAGCAAGAGTAGAGAGAGTTTTGCTAGAATAGGTAGTTTTCAGAAAAGCGGGAGGAGAGAGAAAGTTTTACCGAAAAAGGTAGTTTTCAAAAAAGCCATAGGAGAGAGAAAGTTTTATGACGTTGCGCACAGGTGTGCAGCCAGGCTGGCTAGCTGGCTGGTTGGCCGGTGTACGCGACATGCACGCAAAAAAAAGTGATTTTTTAGCAAAGTTTTCCAGAGATCCATAGGTCTAATTTTGGCGTATCATATATCATCGGAATCGTATTTCTAGGTTTCTAGTGGGACTGTCTGTGAGTGCGGCATATGTGCAGGAAGGCGTGATTTTTTGGGGATCACTGCCAAAAATTCATCGGTCTGATTTTGGCATATCATATATCATTAGAATCGTGTTTCTGAGCACTATTTATCTACATGGTCATCTTGACTAGATTCCTTCATATATGAAAAGTCAAAATTATACCTTGCTCTCTCCCAAGTGGGGATTTCCAGGGTTACGGGTAGGGGAATGTTTCCATCAACATCTTTGTTGGTCGAAAGTTGGAAGTCGCATTCAAGATCCATATTTCATTATAGCCAGAGGAGGGTGAAAAATTGGGTGTCTACAATAGGGAAAAAGTAAATTTTTTTTGCCAATATAGTAAAAAGATTCCTTTTTGGGCCAATGAGAAGTTACGGTGTAGGGTATGCTAGCAAGAGAGTGTAAAGTGCACAAGTGGGTGAAGAGAAAATATCTTCACCATACTGGTCATTAGAACTCATATTCTGGCCATTGACAACGGAACACGAGGCTAGGCAAGGGTGCACGGGGCTTGCAAGGGTGCAGAGGGTAGGCTGGGCATACGTGGCGAGCTGGCAGGCAGGAGGGTGCGCAAGGCATGTACGACGGGCATGCAAGGCATGTGCATGGGTGCACGAGGCACTAGCAGGCAGGGGCACTAGGTAGGCGTGTGGGTGTGTGAGGCATGCACGGGGGGTCCGAGGTATGTGCGCGGGGCCATGAGGCATGTGCGGCAATTGCACAAGGCAGGCACGCAGGTGGGGGAGGCAGGGCTACACGCAAGAGGCAGGCAGGGCTGTGTGCGAGGTAGGCAGGGCTAGGCATGGGGCAGGCAGGGCTATGCGTGGGGTACACAGGGCTATGCGTGGTATAGGGATCAGCAACCCTCCTCCAGCTTGGTATAGGGATCATGAGTATTGTGCCTACCACACTTAGAAGAAGCACAATACTGAAAGATGTTTGGGTTTATAGCATGCAATTCAGGACTTGGTGGACAATGGAACCATTGAGGTCAAGATCAAACAACTTACCAATGTCAATACCAATTCACTCCCTGATCATGTGAACAATCTGGATGAAGAAACTACGGAGAGTGGCCCCACTCAACTCTTTATACCTAGAGCTCGAAAGAATCATATGAATGCCCGTACTTATAGAAAAATCATGAGTCAAAGGGCTGGAGTCATATGAGCCCCCAGAAGAAGAGAATCATCAGAGGAAGAGTTAGAAGATCCAGTGCCCCTCGTCCGTCCCTCCTCATCAGAAGAATCCACAGCACTGCATTACTAGCCTCCGCCACATTATCAGCCTCCGCCATATTATTAGCCTCTGCCATATCATCAACCTTTCCCCCACCATCAAAGTGGAGGAAACTCTTCATCCTATCACCCCTAATCCTCATATCCTACTCTCACATTACATCATCTTCATACCATCCCACTTCATATCCCTTATCACCCTCATACCAATCCCATTCTCAAGGTTTAGTGTATAACCTAAAAGAAGGATGGACGGATGGGTACGATTGGAAGGATATGCTTGCACTACCATATTCTCCAAAGATGACTTCATCAACAGGGTCAATAAATGCATTAGGGGAAGACTAGGAGAGTGACCCCACTTCTCTAATTTAGCCTATTGTAACTTCAGAAGATAATCCAGAGGTAGTTGAAGAGATTACAACTGATCTTCTTAGAGCAGTAACCACATTGGCCATAGGGGAGTAGATCAAAGAATACACTTCCTTAATCCACATAGGAAGTGACACTGAGGATGATGAGTCACGCCTGGTCCAACTTTGAGCCAGCAATGATAGGACCAACCCTATGGAAATCATTTGATACATACGCTCTGAATACTACGAGCGTTTGGATGCCAAAGAATTTGATGGTCCTGAGGAATTTGATAAAGAATCAAGTGGGAGTGAAATCAGCAAAGAAGAGGATGACGAGGATGACGATGACGATGAAAATAAAGATGAGAAGGATGAAGATGACTCTGATTCTCGAAAGGATGATGGGTATCCAGACTGGGATGACTACTAAGGGCCTTGGTACAATGATTATGATGATGAGTCAGAATAATACTCACCAGAACATCCAACACGTTTTTCATTCTATGCCATTGGCAATTATGACCTAATAGCTTATCCAATAAGTGGCATTTACCCTTCCCTATGTATGGAGGGAGATGATTCTACATCAGATTCAGAAAATGAGGGGAAATCTGGAGAGTCGATGTAAGTTTTTATGGACAAACAGTACTCCACATTTGAATTGGAAGAAAAATTATGTGAAGTGTATTCCAACACATTGAGAATGCAAGAAAGGGTAGAAGAAATTGACAAAATGTTAGGGAAAGTAACTATCAATGATCTTTACTACTAGGAGCAATTGGATGATCTAGAGAAAATAGGACTAGATGACACAATCATAGAGGTGGTAGGTACTGCATTCCAACAGCTTTCCAATGCAGTCAAGAAGTTACGAGCCAGGGTAATAGATATTTTGGAGGTCCTCGACTTCCCACCCCAAGCAGGGAAGGAGAATCAGAAGAATATGGTGGAGATAATCACCCTAATCAACAATGATGACGAAAATAGTTATCCCACCGAGATTATTGTGAAAAAACCAATCAACGTGATGGAAATTAGAAGTGGGAAAGACTACAAGGGCAAGGCTCTACCAGTAGAACAACCAAGGGCTAATGAAGCCAGAACTAGTAGTGTAAAGAAAGGGCCAGAGAACCCAGTCTAGACTCAACTCAAGAAATCCTAGGAAAATATCTCCATTTGGGGATTGTTGATGGCATCCCCTTCGCACCGTGAAGTAGTCTTGAGGTCTCTCGCTAATATGCAAGTGCCGATCGAGATAAATCCGACACACCTCGCACATATAGTAGGAGCAACATATGCAGTGCAATCCTTGATGTTCTCAGATTCTGAGCTTCCTAAGAAAACCTAACACAATCAGATTCTCCACATTACAGTTGAATGCCTTGACAAAGTAGTTCCCTAGGTTCTTGTTGACAATGGGTCTGCTTTGAATGTGCTGCCATTGAGATCAACACAGAGTATTGGTGTCAACTTGGAAGAAATGAGGCCAACCACCCAAACCATAAGGACATACGATAATACCAAGAGGAAGATCCTTGGCATCATTACCCTTGTTGTAAAGATTGGCCCGGTGAAGTTTGATGTTGATTTCCAAGTCATTGATATAACGACACCTTTTAACATGCTCTTCAGAAGGCCTTAGTTGGATCCTGGGAAGGCAGTGTCCTCTAGTCTCCATCAAAAAATAAAGTTCATTCATGAGGGGAAGGTGGTCTTAGTGGCTGGAGATCCTGAAGTGGTTAACACTTTGGCCAACATTGAAAATGGGGAAGAACAAAACTAGGAGGTACAACTGAGTGGTTTTGAAATAGACACCACTTGTGCTGCTATTGCCAAAGAAGCTCCAAAGGAGAAAATCCCAGCTAACTATGAAGCCATCTGGAGTCTGCCAATGAATTAGATGATGAAGAACATGTAGTATTTTCCTGGCATGGAACTAGGGAAATATCACCAAGGAGTTCCAAAGCAGCCCAGTTTGGCGGTAAACAAAGGAAAGAATGGTCTCAGGTACACTCCTCCAACTGTCAAAGGGCAGAAAGTGCTGAGGATGACTAGGAAGATCTCCGTCACTTAGTACCCTACTCTCAATGGATACTTTATGAAAGAAGGAGAGGATTTCCCCTTTTGAAGGAATGTAGAGCCGTGGTTTGATAAAACCGCCGCCAAGATGCAACCAGGACTTGAACTTTCTTCCAAGACGAGTTCGATTAGGTGACTCATGAAATGGAATAACAGAAAATGCTAGTCAAAGAAGCTGACCAAGACAGTCGCATCATTGGGATAGCAAAAGTTACACTGATTGAGCCTGGGTCTTCCTTTGATGATCCTACAACATTGATCCAATCAGAGGAGGCACCTAGTCCTCAAGTTTTTATGAAGAGAGAATGGGAGAAGAAGATAAGGCTCGCCTGGAGTCTGCAGTTCCCATTGATTTGAAAGGTTTCATTTGCTTTCTCCTACAAGAGCCAAGAGCCTGAGAGTTGCATGAGCTCAGGCCCCATCCTTTTAGAGGAAGAAGTGTGCATGCAAAATAGAGGAGAGCACAGAGGATGATGGTTTGTATGTATTGTGCCTGAACCAATTACAATGGGAAGGCTCATGAAGGTGGTCAAAGATGTGATCGAGGTATCAGGATGGCATGCCCCAACAAGATCGAAAAGATCGACTTCATAGAAAAAGGATTGAGCAGTCTTCATCGATCTTCACTCCTCAAAAATTTTGGCTTCTAAGAGCATGAGATTGATCAGCTGATATTCATGAAGAAGCAGGCACCTATCCAGAGGAACCATGACTCCACTAAAGAAATAGCAGCAACTTTCTCAGAAGGCGAAGAAGGCCCTTTGCCACATCTCTTCATCCATTAGGCCGTTGAACCACTTCTGAGCTGGGCAAGCATTGAAGAAAACTTCAATTTTGCTCATGCTATTGAGTCAACTTGCTTGATTACTCCTGGCGAAAGCATTAAGCTAGTTATCGAGTCTGTAGTCAAATCTACTGTTTGTGATTCTATGTCAATCTCCCCTTTTGAGAAGAGTCTAGAGTCCTTGTATGACGAGTCTGTTACTCCTTTCATTAATGAAATTTTTTATTCCGAGTATGACTTGCCTCCTTTTTTCGATGATGATCTTAATAAATATCAAGAATTAATAAAACAATGCAAACCAAAGAAAGCCCAACCCATCCGTGAGGATACTCGGGTTATTAATCTAGGAATTGACCAATTCCTTCAAGAGGTAAAAATTGGCACTACCTTTTTTCTGAAGGAATTCATCGAGGTCTTTACTTGGTCTTACAAGGATATGCTTGGTATCGAACCCAACATTGTACAACATCGATTGCCGACTTACCCTGGGGTAAAGCCGGTAAAACAACTATGTTGATTTGGGCAACTAAAAGGTTACAACATTATATGGTTTCCTATCCAGTGCATTTAGATGGATCCCATCAAATATCTCTTCAAGAAACTGGCCTTAACAGGAAGGATGGCCCGTTGGTTACTTTTGCTATCAGAGTTTGACATCACCTGTGTTACTCATAAATCTATCAAGGGCCAGGTCATAGCTGATCATTTGGTTGCTCACCCCACAGAAGATGGAAAGTCCTTGGATGATGCCTTTCCCGATGAAGGAATCGCAGCGGTAGAGGAAGAAGATACAGTTAATGAATGGAAATTATTCTTGGACTGAGAATCTCGCTTTTAGTCACAAAGAAATTTGGGTCCTTTTGGGTTCCTTTCTGGCATTCTGCTATCAGCTTCTACAGCTCAGCATTAGTAACCTGAGCTGCAATGATCCTATCCACCAGACTATGTTGTAGCACCAATGCCGATAGTGACAAGGTGACACCCTCTACTAATAGCCCCAAGTCTAGTTTTCTGGCCTTCTTTAGGAGATACTCATTGGTAGTTAGTGATGCAAGAGTCAGTGACTGGGATTTTCAACTAAGTGCATCGGCTACCACATTGGCCTTTCCTGGGTGATAGTGGATAGTACAATCATAATTCTTCATCAGCTCTAACCAACGCCTCTGTCTCATGTTGAGCTCCTTTTGGGTGAAGAAGTACTTGAGGCTGTTATGGTCACTGAAGATCTCACTCTTCTCACCATATAGGTAGTGTCTCCAGATTTTCAATGAAAAAATCACAGCTGCCAACTCTAAATCATAGGTGGGGTAGTTCTTCCTATAATCCTTCAATTGATGGGATGCATAAGCAATGACTTTCCCATGCTGCATCAATACACAACCCAATCCTAGTTTGGAGGCATCACTATAAACAACCATACCACTTACACCGATCAGGATAGTCAAAGTTGGAGCTGATACCAACTTTTACCTTAGCTCCTTGAAGCTCTTCTCACAAGCATCAGACCACTCAAATTTTACACCCTTCTGTGTGAGTCAGGTCATTGGAGCAGCAATGTGGGAGAAGTTCTCAATAAACCTTCTGTAGTATCTGGCCAATCCCAGAAAACTACGTATGTTTGCCACACTCTTGGGAGTCTCCCATTCTAGAATTGCCTTCACCTTGCTTGGGTCAACCTCTATGCCCTTGCCTGAAACAATGTGGCATAGGAATGCCACTTATGATAATCAAAACTCGCACTTACTGAATTTGGCATAGAGTTGCTTCTCCCTCAGCCTTTATAGTACTAACCTCAGGTGAATAGCATGTTCCTCTGCACTCTTGGAGTAGACCAAAATGTCATTAATGAATACTATCACAAACTTATCTAAGACATCATGGAATACCCAGTTCATCAAATCCATAAATACAGCCAGTGCATTGGTCAACCCAAATGACATTAACAAGAATTCGTAATGTCTATACCTTGATCTGAAGGTTGTCTTACTGACATCACTATCCTTGATCCTGAGCTGGTGGTAGCCCGATCTAAGGTCGATCTTGGAGAACACCTTGACACCCTACACCTGATCAAACAAATCATTTATCCTTGGCAAAGGATACCGGTTCTTTATGGTTAGCTTATTAATCTCCTGGGAATCGATACACAATCTCATACTTCCATCTTTCTTCTTGACGAACAATACCAGTGCTCCCCATGGAGACACACTAGGTCTAATGAATCCCTTCTTTAGAAGGTCTTGAAGTTGCACCTATAATTTCTTTAACTCTGTGGGGCCCATGTGATAAGGGGCCTTTGACACTGGTGCTGAGCCGGGGAGTAGGTCTATAGCAAATTTCATCTCTCGGTCCGATGGCAAACCTGTCAAGTCATCAAAAAATACATCGGGCAATTCCCTCACCACATCTAGCTCGGTCAATGGCCTAATCTCTACCTCAATATCCATCATAGATTCTTAAGTAGCCTTGACATCCCTTATCCAGTAGCTTCTTCATCTAGAGTGCAGATATGATAACTTTCTTGGGTTTCTTAAGCTTATCCCCTTCGAAGACAACTCATCATCATCACGAGGTCTGAAAATGATAGCCTTCTCTCCTTATAGCACATTGGTTCTATATGCGAACAACCAGTCCATTCCTAAAATTACATCAAAGTCGATCATATCCAACTTGATCAAGTGAGCATTCAACTTATGATCACCTATGGTCACTGGGCAAGGCTCATAAACATAGTTCAAACCCACCACACTTCCTATAGGGGTGCTCATAGCCAAACATTGAGCCACTCCCTTAGGTGGAATTCTCATCTTCTTCACAAATGCCGGTGACACAAACGAATGCAAGGCTCATGAGTCAGATAATACATGTGTAGGCAATAATGATATCAATAATGTACATGTCACTACACCGAGTGTAGCCTCAGCATCTTCTACAGTCATAGAAACACTCTGCCCTATGGTCTTTGGCCCTGTAGGGCCTGTGATAGTCTAGGTGCAGAGTATGTCTGCTGGGGCCTAGGTGGCATAGTGTAGGGTGCATCACCTAGCCTTCGATGGGAGCATGTCCTCGCCATGTGGCCCGGCTGATCACAATAGAAGCATCTCAAGCTCGATCCTGAAGACTGAGATACAGCACTAGATCAGGAGGGCTGGGAAGTCTGACTTGCATCAGGCCTCCTAAATTGCACTGGAGTTGGGTTGACATAAGGCACTCAAAAAGGCTTACTGCCTCCCCTAGAATCAGTAGATCCCATTGGCCTCTTTCTCGCTCCTTACTGAGTCATGTAGTTATCCCTATGCTGGTCTTCAATAGACTTGGGCACTTGGACCACCTTAGCATAAGTTTGTAGTTTCAACCCCACAATGGTTGACCCAATACCTGGCCTCAACCCTTTCTCAAACTTCTTCGCCCTGGCTCTATCACCTCTAAGATGCTCAGGAGCAAAATGGAATAGCTCCTTGAAGCATTGCTAATACTCGAGCACAGACCAGGAACCTTGAACCAACTGAGAGAACTTACTCTCTCTCCTATCTCGAAAGTTTTTTGAAAAATATTTCTCAAAGAAGGTCCCTTTGAAGTCTTTCCAAGTAGGGTTCAGGTCACTAGCCCTCAGAATAGGCTCGGTGGCACTCCACCGATCATCCGCTTCATTCTATAGCTGATAGCCTGCACACAAAATTTTTTGCTCATTAGTGCAGCCCATCAGTCTAAAAACCTTCTCCATTCCGCCAATCCATCTTGATGGATACAACGGGTCTTACCCCACCTTGGAGAAACATGGGGGCCTAAGCTGTTGAAACTTCTCCCTCATTTTTTGTTAAGTCTGTCCAGCCCTCTACATAGGCTTGAGCTTGTTCTCGCATTAGGTCTTGCACATGCCCTGCACTTATACCCCACCAGATGTTTGAAGGGTATCTGATCCAACGGGTATTGGAATGGGTGCCAGTGGAGTAGGAGGCGTAGGCATGCATAAACAAGGTTGCATGTAATTAGAACACATGCATGCATAGTGGGTCCCACATGTATACGATAGTCAAAATTAGGGTTAGGGAATGCATAAGTTGGGTCCGCATATATTAGGATTCGATCATGCACATATCCCAAAAGGGCACACCATTAAAGGAATCAAATAAAATCTTAGATTTAAAAAATAACATGATTTATTTCCCAAAAGAATCTATTGGAAACAGGGGATCATGTCACTGAAAATATGGTTTAGTCCACCGAAAATATCAGTGGTTTTTTTGATGGGAAAAACAGAGGCAAAAACCCAACTTTTCTCTTCACTGGAAATAGGCACCGGAAGCATGCCCAGTGTTTCTGGTGGTCTATTTTCGGTGGCACCAAATCGGCCATAAATAGGCTCGGGTCTTGGCTTATTCATACAAAACCCTATTTACTCTTGTGAGAAAGGTGTGGAAATGGCCAAGAATTCTTTTGCTACCCATTCCCTACCTTCCTCTCACTACTTCACGATCGATCGGTGCCGCATTCGTATCCAAGGTATGTTTTCTCTCTCTGTAACCTAGTTTTTATGATTTTCCTCTCTAAGAGTTTTGCATTCAGCTATTTAACTAGGTTTTCCATTCTAAATTCTTAGGAATCATCTTGCAATGATGTCTGGATGCTGTGTACGCACCCGACGTGCTCTTATACAAGAGGAGTAAGATGCCACTGAGCAGTTTAACCCCATTCTGTTCCACTCTATGGCTGAGCGAGACCGTTGGGAACTTTTTGAGCACTGCAATGTGGACCCAAGAGTCTATGTGAGGACCAATGACTTCCATGCATTCCGTCTTCATCAACAGATTGAGGAGATTGGGTGGTACCATATCTTAAAACTCAACAGATACTACTACCCCACACTGGTCAGGCTGTTCTACTCTAATTTACAGTGCATGAACTGGGGTACCGAAGAGATGCGGATCACCTCCTATGTAAAAGGGGTGGAGATCTCCTTTGACATGGGGCAGTTGGCCAATATTCTGATGGTTAGCAATGCCAGTGACCTAGTGTACTGCCCACTTCAGACTCCGACATTTAAATTTTAGAGTCTCGATACCTTTCAGGAGATCAATGACATACTGACTAAGGAAGCCAAGGGATGGAACCATTCAGTCAACTATTTTCCTACTCCAAAGGTTGTCTCCCATGCGATTTAGCTGAATGTCCTTCCCACTTGTGGACATTATGATGAGGTATCCACCTTGCAAGCCTATGTGACATATTGCGTGTACATGGGGGTGCAGATACGTCTCCCTTACCTCCTTATGTGGACCATGGTACTTTGGTTTGAAGGAGTGGATTGCCGTGCAGGAAGCTTATGCTATGGAAGGATACTTTCTGACATCTTTCGTCACTTTGGGGTGGACCTGGAGGGAGAGGCTCGATTGGGTGAAGAGGTCACAGACTTCAACCAAGACTCTCTGAGGAAGATGACATAGATCAGAGGGAGGTGAGACCTATTCCAAGAGAGGGTCAGCAACCTATGGAGGTAGAGGGTGGCGGTGCCAGTGATGTTGGTGGAAGTACCAGTGGGGCAAGAGGAGAAGCTACTGGGGTTGGTGGGGCTCCACCACCTGATCTCTAGGCTATGGGTTTTATGACGGCTTCTACATCTCGGAGTACTAGGGGTGTGAGGCCTTACGGTCTCATGATGTTATAGCCTGTTTGGATACCACTATGTCACTGATGAGGAGCATGGACAGCCACCCCAAGAGCATGGACAGGACCTATTGTCTTATGGATAATAGAGTGGCCTACCTAGAGGCACAGATGCAGGTGATGGTCTTCCATCTTGGTATTCCGGTGCCTCCTCCAAGAATGCATGGTCTGAACCAGGCTTAAGCCAAGGACAGAACCAGCAGCAGCAATGGCAAGAGCAGTAAGAGTAGTGGCATGTTTGCCACTGTAGCTTTTAGGATTTCCCTTTCTATGTTTTATTTGAGTTTGATGTTTTAGGTTTAGTTGAACTTTTACATTATATCATTTGCTTCAGTTGTTTAATTTCCTAGACTTAGGCTAGTTAGGATTTCCTGCTTTCAGTACTTTATTTTTCTTATGAAAATGTAAGCTATATATTCAAATTCTTTATTATAATAAAATGGCTTTAACACCTACACTTATCTCCTAATTGTGCAATTTCTATTATTGTTGTCTTGAGATTTTTAAATCCTAATTTCTCCAAAATCATGGTTTGGATGAGATTGTGAGTTAAGGCAGAGCATCGTGCTCTGATACCATAACTGTCACACCCCACTACCAGTAGACCCAACTTACCATTAGGAATACCGATGGTGTGAGTAAGACACGTACCTATCTGACAACCTACTAGGATCTCTAAAAGCAATACCTTAACATTTTCACAATCTCACAACACAAACTAACATAAGTAGTGGAATCAGAGTATAGTAG
Source organism: Macadamia integrifolia (assembly GCF_013358625.1). Classification (NCBI taxonomy): domain Eukaryota; kingdom Viridiplantae; phylum Streptophyta; class Magnoliopsida; order Proteales; family Proteaceae; genus Macadamia; species Macadamia integrifolia. The sequence continues at coordinate 197,772 of NW_024868069.1, forward strand.
TAGACTTATAAATAAAATAGGGAAACATCTAATGGTAATATAATAGCAATAACTGAGTTATTCTGTTACATTCATCCATGACATATAATATAATCTCAAGAAAATATACAATCCAAAACTATATCCAAAAGTATCAAAAGATGATGTACAATCTCATAGTGCGGCGTAAGCACAGTGATCGCAAGCATAGTCCTAATCGTGCTCCTCCACTTCTGGAATCCACCAGTCGCTCACACCATACTCCGACCCAGAAGATACTGGGTCATCTGCCATTGGCACTATGGTACCTGCAACATCATCTAAAAAGGGGTGTTTACGTGGGGTGAGGTTTCTAACTCGCTCAGTGAGGGGTGGGGTCAAACACATCCAAGCAAGACGATAGCAGTAATAATTTATGATGCATGATTGTGAGAATTAAGCACATAGTCCATGATGCTTCGTGATGCAGTTCATTTATTTGTTATCCACCTAACAATACAAACTAAGTCTGGTTAATGCTACTACGGCACATTATGTTGTATCCCTCATCTCAGAAACAACATTGACTACATAGCGATACAAACCCTAGCCATGATTAGAAGCTTACATGTCCCCGTATGCGTCATGGGTCACCCAGTAAATCCCTGATAACCCCCTCCTGGCAATCATGACATCGGTAACACATCGGCCATTCCAGACAGGTTCTCACCTCCGGCTACAATCACATCATACCACGGGTGTGGCACTTCGAAAAGGCACATCGAACATACCACAATGGGTTATCTAACACCTTGACCCCTATTGGCAAGGGTACATAGTATAGAGAGTGATACCTTACCATATATATACTATATGCCTTCATAATGATACAGTTAGTATGGATTACACGATACCGGAGAGACCTCTACCACAAAGTGTAATCCATCTCCAAATACAGTCCTGTGTAAACGATACCAAAGAGGCCTTGGCCACAAAGTGTAACCTGAGACCATTTACCTAATCTAGCATAAATATTATAGTTGATTATGGACTACAGAACATTGGTAAGACCTCGGCCATGAAGCGTATCCATTTCCAAATGTAGTCCTAGGGTACACGATACCAGCGAGACCTTGGCCACAAAGTGTAACCCGTGACTACCACTAACTCTAATGCACATAATCAATGTATGAATGAAACATACATATAGAAATCATGGCACCGGTACCACCTCGGCCATGTTGGATTCTGTCTCACACCCACACACATCTAAACACACGATGATCACGGTATCGGAACCACCTCAGCCACATCGGATCCTGTCATACATTTCCATAAAACTCATATCAAAATTGTAAAATGACAATATAGCATATCATAATCGTATTTGAAAAATTACAATTAAACATACAATTCTAAAAATGTGAGAAATTTAATGATAATAAACATTTTAGAAATAAACACAGTCCATCCCTCACCTACTTTATGATCGGGTGTGTTTAGGTTCAAGTATGGCCACCGATCGATCAATTTAATTCTGGCTTTGGGGCACATGCGCATCACTATCCTAGACACAAGGTAATCGTACATTAGTATGCATCGAAAACATTGGGAGGGACCCACACAGGTCACTCAGGTCACTCCCAAAGGGTACAAACACAGTTCCCAGGTGACAGTACTGTCACTGGAAACACCCATCGGAAACAGGGCATTTCCACTAGAAATATCAGTCCTGTTTCCAGTGAAGGCAATAGAGAACACTTAACGCTCATTTTTCCACCAAAAACAGCTACAGTGTTTCCTATGCCATATTTCTGGTGGGCATAGAAAGGTCCAACTCGAATTAGGGCTTTCTGGCTCGGGCCCGATCATCGAGATTTGTTCCATTGAGTTTGTAGGGGATGTTCCTATGATCATTCTAAGCCAAGAAAATTCTAATTCCATCAAGCCATTTGGGAGATACATTGGTCGAACAATCAAAACCCTAGTTGGTCCTTTGGCATTACATGTTAACGAAGCTCACCGGGCTTGGTTCGAGCTCGACAACAACACCGGGAGGGTAGAATACTCATCCTACAACCTTAACATGGTGTGCACACCAAGGTTCTATCCATACATAGCTTTGTCTAGGTCAAAATGAAGAGAGAGAGTGGCATGGGAGGTCGTACTTACCTCCGACAGTGATTCTGGCAACAAGGCGACAATTGGCACCCTAGGTAGACCTCTAACCTTCTCCTTCTTCCTCTTCTTCTTCCTTCCTATCCTCTTTCTCTCATCTCCTATGATGTGCATAATGGAAATGAGGAAATGAATCCTCATTTGTCAACTTATAACTTAAGTGGGCCTTAAGGGTCTATTTGGTTTGGACCTCTTTTGAACCAATCAAGTTAAATTGAAATTCGGGGCATGAGAACCCACACATTTAGGTCCATAAGGTGCCCACATGAAGAGGAAAATGTGGTGGATGATTTGGGGTCATCCAGAACCATTTACAATGCGAGTGGCAGGAACCATGGACATCAAAACCTTGATAATAGCCTATCAACCCACTGGAAACAGGCACTGGATTTAGGCCCAGGCTGCTTCCGATGGCTTGTTTCTTGTGGCCAAGATAACTTACTGTCTTGACAACTTGCTATCCCATGGTTGGCCTTGCATGGGTGGCTGTAAGCCTTTCTATGATTATGATGCGTGTAGGAAATCAAGTGTGGGGAGTCGGGTCACTTACCATTTGGGATCGAAAGGTATGAAAACCCTCCAGTTAGATAGGCTTGCAATGCACAAATATGTAGGGTCATCTATACCCCTTCGGCAATGAGCAACCATGGGCCAAAACCTGATCATACTTTTGCTCTCTGATCAGAGGCCTGTCACAACAATTTCAAATTAGACTAGATTAGGGCACAGGTGTAACATCTTCGAGAACAAAGAGCCCCAATTCATGACCTAAGAGGAAAATTCAAGCCCAACTAGAGCGGCCCATTCACTATCAAGGAAATTCTACCCCAAAGCTGTGAAACTTATAGACCACAACGGAAAAGAAATACCTGAACTCAAGAAATATTATGTCTGAAAGGGTGAATAGTCTAAAATATGTCAGACCTGATTCCTTTCAAGGGATACGTACGCAACTTGACATGTGCAAGTGCGGTCTCAACCATCTAAGGCAATAAATTGGTTCCTTGATTAATAATCAAAGTACCTTAAAAGATCATCATAGTTTGTATCTCCCAAGAATCGCCATTTGGCATGAAAGGCCATTAGGTATTTGTCATCCACCCATTGGTCCGTCAGTTCTTACCCAGGATTCTATCCCCCAAGAATTTTCATTTGGCATGCAAGGCCATTAGGTATCTGTCATTCACCTATGGTCCATCCATTCTTATCCAGGATTCTATCCCCTAAAAGAAGATCACCACCCAGCACCAGTTTATCAATGCTAGTTTATTCTCACCCATTGATCAGTCAAAGTCAAAAGAAAAATAGAAGAACTTGATGCAACAGTGGTAAAGGCTTGTTTGAATCATTAGCTAATAAATAATGCTTTGATAAATCATCATATCTCGTTGTTTGTATTGGTTTTAGGAAAATTCATAGGCTTGTTGGGTGAGACGTTGAGGAAATGGACCTTAGACATCAATATGTGGGCACCAGGATTGCTGGAATCCATGAATGTGTCATTTTTGGGTCGGATTGGATGTTTGAAGCTACATCACAAATTACTCCAACAGGTGCCTCAACATTGGGATGCCAACCTGCATGTATTTTGGTTTGGATTAGCGGAGATTTTCCCAACTCTTGAAAAATTTTGGGTTTATATGCTATCTCCACCCAAAGGTAGTTTGTTCCAACCCTCTTTGAAGAAATATTGCTTGGAGGAAATTTAGGATTTCTTCGGATAGAAAGTAGAAGAAATAAAGCAGTTTGTCAAGTATGGGAAGATTGACATTTTGAAGGTGGCTCAGATCTTCATCCAATATCTGCCAATGGGAGGAATCCATTAGCAGCAATCCCTGGAGGCTTATTTATTTTGCATGATAGCTTGTTATATTCTCTGCACTGCCAGGTATGGTGCACCATCTGTTCTAATTGAGGTAGTAAAATAGTTGAAAAAGGGAGGTGACATCGTCCCTACGGTTCTTGCAGAAACATTCAAGGGATTTGATGACATGAGCTGTGGCCATAGATTCGGACTAGACCATTATCAAGGGAGTCCTCCTATTTTTTAGATTTGGCTCCTCGAGAAATTGAAGCTTACTATACCATTAAGGGGAAGCCCACTCGGAGTTTTTTGTTACCGGGATAAGAGAGAAGTTCCAGAATTTGATCTTATCACCGATTGAAAGAAGTACTTACAGGAAAGGACTATGCAGGATATCACATGGAGGTGCCCAAGGAAGCCAGAAGAAGATTTTCTGATGAAGACCCTTGGCCACAACTATGTCAAACTGATGGGATTGACACTCACGTCCTTTTATTTTCCTATGTACATCACCCGACAATACGGGCTCGAGGAGACAAACCTAGAAGAGTTAGTGAACTTTCACCCACCTCAAGAATTGTCTCCTCACCTTGTTATTCACCTATCTTGTCTATGGTAAGAAAGTGGACCCCCTTTTCATGTAATGGAATGAGGAAGTATTTATATTTTCGTGTTATCCCGATTATTCTAATTATGACTTGAGTTATGGAATTGATTATGCCTAAGCATTGCAAGAAAAAAAAAAAACAAAAAACAAAAAAAAGAGAAGAAAGATTTTCTTCGTGCCAAAAGTAAGTTTTCATAGAAATACTGAAATAAAATAATGAACAAACAAGGGGAGGGAAAAAGAAAAAAGAAAGAAAATATCTATGTGTTTGTGTTTTCAGTGAATACAAGAACAAATCCATATAGTTCAGAAGCCATCATCTAGACTGTACTCTGAACCATCCTCATGAAGCACTGGGGAGTCCACAGATGCAATTCCAACCTGCTCCAGCCTCTAGGTCAGGTCTTTAATCATTGCACCCTGTCTAGTAATCTCCTGATCCTTGGCAACTATCACCTCACACAGGCCAAAGTGCATCCTCCTAATCTCATCATAGACCTCCGAGGACACCTGGGAAAGAGCATATCAGCCAAAGGAAGTCAAAAGTTAATTAGAAAATGATTAGATACTCACATAATCATAAGGAATAGGCAGCCCAAGGGAAGCATCTACATCTATGTTCAGCTCTAAAAGATGAGGGAGACTGGGGTTGGCGGTGTTGGGATAGTTCTAGGCAGGGAAGCCATGAAAAGAGACGTTAGCAACTCTGAGAGAGCCATCGTCACTGGTAGAGGGCCCTACTTGTGAAGGATTGGCAGCACTGGCATGCGACCGAACAGTAGAAGTATTTACACATATCATTCTCCCCTAAAAGAATATCAGTCAAGACCAAAACAAGGAAGAATCTGAAGGAAATACTCAAGAAAGGGCAACATACCACTAGACCAGCGGGACTGAGAGGGGTGCACACTATCTCCTACTCCAGGAAGGCTCTGTAGTACCTATCCGGATCAAGAAAGAAGTCCTCCTATACTCCGCTACCCAAGTGCTTCATCTTATCTCAGGGACAATCTCTGGACAATACATAGTGGGTGGAGGAAGACCAGGAGAAGGACATGGATCGATGTTTGACCACTGGGGTACTACCATCTCTCCTAAGTACCAGGCATGGCCCCATAGGGCCTAGAAAAGGACTCAGTTTTTAGATAGTTGATGAACCCAGTCGAATCTCTCAGAATCTGGAAACACAAGGTCATGGAATGGTCTCCAAGTAGCCTCCAAAACCAAGGAAGGGTAAGTACAGCATCAGGCAAATAGAATTTAAATATCAGACATAGCATATCTCAGTGAGATTGTTCAAAAGAGAACGAGTAGTGGTCCCCGGAGGATGGCGTCGGGCCCGGACCACCTGGTTATCTCCCCATTTTGCGGCTAGGGGGAAAAAGAATGTCTCAGGATCCCTTAGTTTAGGGGCTATGGTTCCCAGGTGCTCAAAACACTAGGGTTGTTTCAAGAAATCAAAGTAAGAAAGTGCAGACCAAATGACTGAGAGAAAATAGATATGAGAAGGAAAGTTACCTAGATGATGTAGCCTGCCCCCTTGAGGCCCCCATCCCCATAGGACAGTAGGTCCAGGGACCACAGGAGATATGCATAGGCGGCCCTGCCCCCAGTCCCAAGTATCTACTGTGCGAAGATCTTTGAGGAAGAACACCAAGTGGATATCTACTCCACCTTAGAGGTCACTAAAGAGGCACTGACCCACAGAAAATAGCAGGAAGGAACGTGCTATCTGAGACATGTTGCCTGGATTCTCTCCCAGACCAATTTTCCACCATCGGGCACTAATCTCCCTTAAGCGGATGCATATCTAGCTGGCTTTAATGGTGACACCAGCTAGATCTGCAAACTCCCTGGCAGTCGGGAATCATGTGGGTAGGGTCATGGTTCTAACCCCAAATGGAATGCTCGTCAAGGCATAAAAGCACATAGGCATAATGGTGATCTCGCCAACAGGAAGGTGGAAAGTGTGAGTACTCGGCCACCACTGCTCCATCAGAGCCCCCACTAATGCTAGATTAAACTTTTGAGTCTCTACAAGGGCCAGCCGGCACAGATAGGTATCATCAACCATCTCCTTCACCCTAAAGGGAGCATCCTATGCTAGGACTGAACCATGTTTGGGTGGTTATAGGAGGCCAAGGTAGGTTGTTCCTTCCCCTCATGCTAATGGAAATAATAAATGACTAATAAAAGAAAATAAGCGAGAAAAGCAAAAACAATACAAAACAGGAATAAAAGATGATCAAAATAATGAATGAAATGTAAAGACTTACCCAGGAATCCCATATGGAGTTGCAGATGTGTTCCGGCTGCTGTGAAGGGTTTGCCTGGAATACCAATCAGCCCGGCCCTCATCCCTGTGGGAAGGACTGCTGCAACTCTCGATCTGGACCTCTCCCAGAGTCTTCCTCTTCCTCCTTTCAGCAATATTTTCAAAAATTACAAAAAGCCCTTGAAACTTTAAAAAATTGCAAAAAGCCTGTGAGAATGTCAAATTCTCCAAATAGCTCCTCCCTCAAGAACAAGATGAATATCTTCAAGAACTCCAAGAGAAAAATGAAGAACACCAAGAACAAGAGGAAAAACTTCAAGAAAAACCAGAGCATTCTACGAACTCACTTCACTCAGAAAAGTTAGAATGAAGAATGAATAGGGGAGGGGACCCATTTTATATAAAAAAAAAATTTAAGATTCCAGATCAAGCATCAAGAATCAAAAGATTCCAAATCAACATCAAGAATCAAATTCTAAACCAAAAATCAAGAATCAAGGAAAAATCAAGAGAAGACATAATTTACCCGGCCCCAGGCGACCCAATCTCATTGACCTGGCTCCAAGAGGCCAAATCTAATCGACCTGGCCCCAAGTGGCCTAATTGCATTTACTCGACCCTAGGCGGCCCAATAACTTTTATCTAGCCCCAGGCAGCCCAATGTTGTTAACCTGACCCCAGGAGGCCCTTTCTCTTTGAGTCGGATCCAAGTGGTCCGATCTCATAAACCAAATCCCTGAACTGGCACATGTGAAGCCCAGCTAAGGAAAATCCAAGCATCAAACATTTTTTACTTGTTGCAAGATTGAAAGAGTAGCAAATTCCTCTCTTGTAACCATCGGTCCTAGATAGTTCAGATTGGTTCGAAAGACCCAGCCTGGAGGCCATATTTCCCTGAATTGGCACATGCGAAGGCCAGCTATGGAAGAATCAGGATTAGAGTACTAACTTTTTTTGCAGGATTTGAAGAGTAGCGAATTCCTTTCCCCCAATTGGGAGCCTAGGTAAGTCCTGAGATATTATCTATTGCATTTTTTTCAACTTTGTCATAACTGAGCAAGATGACGAAAGTATATGCTCCGAGTGACAAGATGTGGTTGTTCTTTTCTTTGCCCCTCGACCAGTGGTATAGGCCTCGTCCAAAGAGGGGCATTCTGTAGACACCCAATTTTTTCACCTTCCTCTAGCTATAATGAAATATGGATCTTAGACGTGACTTTCGACTTCCGACCAATAGAGATGCTGATCAAAACATTCCCCTAACCAAAACCCTGGGAATCCCTGTGCTAGAGAGAGGAAGGGTAATTTTGACTTTATGAAGGAATCTGGTCAAGATGACCATGCAAATAAATAGTGCTCGGAAACATGATTCCAATGATATATGATATGCCAAGATCAGACCGACGGATCTCCAGTAATCATCCCTGAAAAATCACGCCTTCCCGCACATATTCCATGCACACAGATAGTCCCTCTGGAAACCTGGAAAAATCCCTCACCTGACCCAAACACCCTAAAATTCATCCCCTACCTACCCAGATAACCCCGAAAAACTCTCGGGTCTGAAACCCTAGAAATCCCCACGCAGGAGGGAAGGGGTCCAATTTTGGCTTTTTATATTCGAAGGAATCCGGTCAATATGACTGTACAAATGGATAGTACTTAGAAATATGATTCCGATGATATATGGTACGCAAAAATTAGACCGACGGATCTCCCGTAACCTTCCCTGGAAATTCACATTTTTTTCGCCCGCATGTCACTCACACTGGCCAGCCAGCCAGCCAGCCAGCCCAGCCTAGCCAAGCCTAGCCAGCCCAGCCTGGCAGCATACCTATGCGTGGCCCCACTGTAAACTGTGTATGGCCCCACCGCACAATGTGCAAGCCCTACAGCACAGTGTGCAGACCCTACCGCATGCTGTGCACACTGTGCCAGTACACCGTGCACATGGGCCACACATCGTGCACATTTCCCACACACCCATGCATTCGCACACCATTGACATCACCCGCACCCCTGGCAAAACTTTTTCTCTCCTTCCACTTTTTTGAAAACTGCCTTTTCTAGTAAAACTTTCTCTTATCCCGCTTTTCCAAAAACTACCTTTTTTAGCAAAACTTTCTCTCTCCTCATGATTTTCTAAAAACTACCTTTTCTGGAAAAACTTTCTTTCTCCTCCCACTTTTCTGAAAACTACCTTTTCCAGTAACACTTTCTCTCTCCTCCCGGTTTTTTGAAAACTACCTTTTCTGGCAAAACTTTCTCTCTCCTACTTTTTTGAAACTACCTTTTCCAAACTTTCTCTCTCCTCTCGCTTTTCCAAAAATAAATTTTTCTGGATAAACTTTCTCTCCTCCCAATTTTCCAAAAATTTCCTTTTTCTGGTTAAATTTTCTCTCTCCTCCCGCTTTTCTGAAAATCACAATTTTCCAGCTAAAAATTTCTCTCCTCCCATTTTTTCAAAAAACCCTCTTTTACCCACTGGATAAAAGCCCTCCCCACCCATTTTTTCCTTCAACCCCCCCCCTTTACCCATTGGAAAAATATCCTATCTCTTCACTTTAGGCAAAATCCCCCCTTTCGTTCATTGGATAAAGGGATTCCCCCTCTCCTATTTGGTTGAAAAAAACTACAAATACCCTCCCTCCCTTAGAAAAAAACACACCAACACACTTGAATCCCCTTTCAGAGTGAAATTTTCCTCCCCCCCCCTCTTGATTTTCTTCTGATCTTAGGAGCGATCTTCATCAAGATCCGAAAACTCATTCGGATCTTTGAAGTGTTCTTTGGGATCTTGAAGATCTTCAATCTAAATTCTTAGTTAGATCTAGTTTTTAGCCAAAAATAGTATGTTCTTGAGCTACCTCCCTTGAGTGTTCTTGAGTGATCTTGAGATAGAAACCCACCCTTGAGGTTCTTCGGATCTACGAAAAGATCTTTGTTAAGATCTAAAACTCTATTCGAATCTTCAAAGTGTTCTTCGGGACTTTGGAGTTCTTCAATCCATTTTTAGGTCGGCCCTTTTTTTTTCAGAAATAGCCTTTCCTAGCCTAACCTCTGTTCGAGTGTCCTTAGAATATTTTCAAAAATAGCCATTCCCACTGAAGCTCTGCCGAAGTACCACCTCAGCCTAGCCCTCCCTTAGCCTATCCCAAGCAGAAGCTCTGTCAGAGTGCCACCTCATCCCAAGCCCAAAAATAGCCTTTCCTAGTTGAACCTCTGTCCGAGTATCCCTAGAATATTTTTAAAAATAGCCATTCCCAACGGATGCTCTATTGAAGTGCCCCTCAGCCTAATGCTCCTTTAGCCTATCCCCAGCGTAAGCTCTGTTGGAGTGCCACCTAAGTCCAAGCCCAAAAATAGCCTTCCCTAGCTGAAGCTCTGTCCAAATCCAAATTCGGAAGCAACAGTTCCTAGCTGAAACTCTATCCAGATACTATCACAATTAGCATCTCTCAAGAAAGGAAGTTGGAGGTTAAGACTATCTTCCCCTGAGCTGGGAGAACACGAAATACAGTCCAAGCCGGTACCAATCAGGGGCCCACCCCTCTTGACTCAAAACAGGGGTCAAATTCAGATATAATCTCTCTCCTCATTTAAGCATAATGTAGATATCTAATAAACCTCATTTTAGTGCATATAATAGTTTGAATTTAATTAATGTATATATGTGTGATAACTTAGCCATACATGTGGAATAGTAATAATTATGGAAAATGTTAGTTCTCAAGCATCTAGCCAGAAGACCGGTTAAACTGGGCAGATTGGGTGCTTAACACCTTCCCAACTCTGTAACCTGACACTTACCCCAAATCTCTAGACCAGACCAAATTTTGGGCCCTTTTCTCAAGAATCGGGCCCACACCCAGGTCCTAGGCCCATAACCCTAGGTGGTGACTCCAAACCCCATTTACATGATCCTGATCTCTGAATTGGACCATCATCAAAACCCCCATTTCAAATGATGAATTTCACACCCTTGCAAAATAGGCCTCCACTTATCTCCAAGCAGCAATACAGTGGTGCGGGGCCCACAAGTGAAACACACATGACTCAAACCCCTCACCCTCACATGAAGGTGAAAGAGAGAGAGGAGAGAGGACGGGGATGCATAGCCCATCCATCTCTGGCCCCCACCCTCACACGTGCCCCTGTGCGCCCGTACTGCCTTGTCCACACCCCTATTTCCCCTCACCCATCATTGCCTCGCACGTGCCCCTGGGACCTTGCATGCCTTCGCTGCCTAACACATGCCCTTGCTGTCCCGTGCACCCTTACTACCTTTCATGTGCCGCTGTGACCCTGCACACCCCTGCTGCCTCACGCATGGCCCTACTGCTCTATATGCCCTGATTGCTTCGCTTGCCCTGCTGCCTCGTACGTGCCCTCCCTGCCCTATGTGCCCCTCAAGCGCACCTTGTGTGCCCTCGTTGCCTTATGTGTGCGTCCGCTGCCTTGCACGTGCTTTGCTTCCCCATGCTCCTCCTATCTCTTGTGCCTCCCCTTGCAATGCACACCCTGCCCAACCCTGTTGTTTTCACCCATAGCTATAATCTTCACCCGATGTTCAAAATTGTGAAGAGATCCTCCCTTCACCCATTTGTGCACTTTGTCACTGCTCCGCTAGTGTACCCTACACCATGACCTCCCATTGGCCCAAAATGTATCTTTTCATCTCATTGGCCCAAGAAAGAATCTCTACACCTCATTGGCCAAAGAAATTTACCTTTCACCCCATTAGTCAAAATATTCATTTTGTTACCTCATTGGTTTAGAAAAATCACTTTTTAATCCCATTGGCTAAGGAAATTCCTCTTTCCTCCCCATTGGTCCGAAAATTCTATAAATACCCCCTCCCTTTAGTTTTATACACTCAAGCCTCCAAAGTGAGCACCCCTTATAGACATCTTCATAAGATCCAAAGTGTTCTTCAGAGTGTTCTTCGATTCTTCGAAGTGTTCTTCGAGCCTTCGAAGTTCTTCAACCATTTGTTTTTTTTTTTGAGTGAGATTTTTTTGTAGAATTAATTTTTCCTTAGTCTCCCCTCCCCTTTTGAGGTTCTTTAAGTCTTCAAAGTGATCTTCATATGACTCGAAGTGTTCTTCAGGCCTTTGAAGTTCCTCATTCATTTAAGTTTCATCCTGGTCCCTGAGGAAGCTCTTTCGGAGTACCACCTCAGCTTAGCCCTCCCATAGCCTATTCCCAACGGAAGCTCTGCCGGAGTGCCACCTCAGCCTAGCCCTCCCATAGCCTATCCCTAGTGGAAGCTTTACCGGAGTGCCACCTTAGCCTAGCCCTCCCATAGCCTATCTCCAGCGGAAGCTCTGTCGGAGTGCCACCTCAGTCTAAGCCCGAAAGTAACCATTCGTACCTGAACTCTATCTGAATATTACCATAATCAGAATCTCTCAAAAAAGGAAGTTGGAGGTCAAGACCATCTTCCCCTGAGCTGGGAGAATCCATAAGAAAGCTCGTGCCAGCACTTATTGGGGGTGCACCCCTCTTGACCCGAAATAGGGGTCAAGCTCAAGTATAATTTCTCACCCAAAATTAACATAATATAGACTTTATATTGACCTTGTTTTAGTGTACATAATTATTTAAATTCAGTCAATGTATATATGTGTGATAATTTAGCCATGTATGTGGAATAGAAATAATTGTAAAAAATGTTCGTTCTTAAGCATCTAGTAGGAAGACCGGTTGAACCGGGTAGATTGGGTGCCTGACTCCTTCCCATTGCTACATACCCTAAATCTCTAAACCAGACTAACTTTTGGGCCCTTTTCTCATGAATTGGCCCACCCTTAGGTCCTAGGCCCATAATCCTAGGTGGTGACTCCAAATCCTTTTGCATGATCCCAATCTCCCGTATTGGACCGTCATCAAATCCCCATCTCAATGACGACCTTTACACTCTTGTGAAATAGGCGTCCATGTATCTGTAGACACTCAATTAGGAGATGAACCCTCATGGAACTTGTAGGAAATCGAGTTACAATTCCAACACAACTTGAATCGGGTCAATCCGATGTCAGACCAAAAAGTTATGGCCAAATTACTGGCGACTGGTCAGTATGATAGTTGTCTGGCATAATTCAGACAGAACTGTAGGCGATCAACCAACTGGAAGCCCCAGTCAACTGGAACTGTCCGAGGCCATAGCCGGTCGACCGGCTGAAAGTCCCAGTTGACTGGCACCTACCTGGAACACTTCTAACGACTAGTTTTTTAACACCAATGGCTCTTTCTAGTCAACCGGCTACTGATGGCGGTCGACTGGTGGACCTAGAATATGACCATTAGAGCCTGATTTGCTGCCTAAAATGTTCTAATCTCACCTATAAATACTTAAGATGCTCATAATTAAATATCAATTAAGTCTGAGCATTAAGAGCACTATTGTGAGCAATCAAAGTCATAAATCCATTCCAATTACTTGAGCGACATTGGTCTTCACCAATCACAAAAAGAAAAGCTTAAGTCTCCATCAAAGTCTTCCACATTCTCACTGTACAAGTCAAAGCTATAGAGAAGACTTATAAAAGGTGCATCATTTCATTTCATATTTATCATTTTCACCACACCAGAGGTAACCCTCTTATTCCACTATCTTCTTTACTGTTTTTACATTAATGCCTAGATTGTACTTAGGACTTGCGTAAGGATCCTCTTATCCTTAAAAGAGAAAGGTGTCTCTCTACCTACAAAGGAGATTGTAATAGGTGCCTCTACCTACGAAGGAGATTTGTAAGAATTCTCTTATCCGTAAAAAGAGTGTAAAGATTTTTTCCCTACCTACCATACTGAAAGGGAAAGCTTGTGGAATATATTACAAAAGGACTCTTATAGGGAGTGGATTAGACTCTGGTTAAGTTGAACCACTATAAATCTTAGTCTTGTGTGGTTGAGAATTTTATTTATTCCGCATATGTTATTTCGTAATCACACTTGGAATAACATTTCGAAAAGATTTAAATTTCCATTAGTACAACCTATTCACCCCCCCTCTAGGTTATTTCAGATTTTTTATGATACAAGGTTCATGTAGCCTACTAAATAATGTGAGAAAAAAGTGAAAATAAAAAATAACACTTATTCACCTTAAGGCGGGCGCCATTTCGCTAGCGTTTAGGCAGCCCTCCAGCGCCTTAGTTCGCCTTAGCGTCATGACAACTATGGTTTCCTCCCATCTGCCATCTCTTTCTCCCTTTCTTGATTTTCCTCTCCCAGTGCCTCCCTCCATCTACACCTCGCTCCATATCTCTTCTTTTACTTCTCTCTCTCAGTGGTAGTTCCTTACACCACCAAGAGAACCACTAGCCTCCATCTCTCTCTCCTGGGCTCTCAGGCCCTCTCCTACAATGATCTCAGAGACCCAGCTCCTACTTTCATTGATTTTTCTCTTTGAAATCGACTTTTTTATGCCAAGGTGCTTTTTCCCTATTTGATGCACTGATCGTCTTGATGTTGGCTGCGATTGGTGCTACTGATCCTTGTAGTGCTATGCAATAGCCAATTTTTACCATCTCAAGACTATTCCAGAGCTATCCCCAAAATCGATTTGTCAGGGTTTTCACCCTTTATTATTTTTGGGTTTTTCAGGATTTTTCCTACGTTTTGGTGGTTTTTTGTGCTTCTTCTACTCTGGCTGGTGCCTCTTCTATTAGCACAGCCCCATTAGTTATAACCATATCTACCAGCTCTTATACTTCCACTGGTGGAGACACCTCATCTCTTCCCACCTTTCCTCCTTGTGCTATCAATCTTGATGGCACAAACTACCTTACGTGGTCACGCTCGATCTGTATCACCATCAAGTCTCGTGGTTATTATGGGTACCTCATTAGATACTCAAAGCGTCCAACCACAAGCTCTGAGATTGACTAGTGGGAGTGTGCCAACTCTCTACTTATGGCCTCCTTGTCAACTCCATGCAGCCACAACTTTCATGTGGCTATCTCCTTTTTACTTTGCTACGAAGATCTGAAAATCTATCTATGATATTTATTCTCAAGCGGGGAATGATGCTCAGGTCTTTGAACTATGCCAGAAGGTTCGTGATTTGAGATAGAGTGGGCTCACACTATCACAATACTGCTATGAGCTATGCACACTATGGACTGAGTTGGACTTCTATAAGTATACTCCTTCCACTCCTGCGGGTATCACAAGATTTTAGAAACGAGAGGACAAGATCCTGTCTATGACTTTCTAACAAGTCTGAATGTAGAGTTTGATCAGCTTCAGTCCCAGGTTCTAAGCCAAACTCCCTTTCCTACTTTGGATCAAGCGTATGTTGCGATCCAACTTGAGGACAGTCGCCATACCACTATGCTTCCATAGCCTATTTGTTGTAATAATGGGTTTTATGGATTTTAGGAAAAGTGTCGGTTACCAAACGGACCCTAAAGGGTTTAATGGTCTTTGTAATTCTCTAGAACCTTCTCTCTATTGTTATAAATAAAGAGCGTTAGTCTTATATTAGACACAAGTCATTACCCCATCCAACATGGTATCAAAGCCTTAGGACCCGAAACACTAAGGGCTCTCCCTCTTCTCCATCTCTTTGCCTCTTTCTCATTTCTTTCTCTCCCAGCGTCTCCTTCATCTACGCCTCCCTCCATCTCTCTTCATTTGCTTCTCTCTCGTGGTGGAAGCTTCTTAAACCACCAAGAGGATTTCTAGCCTCCATCCATCCTTCCCTTGGGCTCTCAGACTCTCTTCTACAATGATCTGAGAGACCAAGAACCTTTTTTTCATCATTTTTTCACGGTTTTCTCCCTGAAATCGTTTTTCATTGCCAGGATGCTTTTCCTCGCTCGATGTTCCGATCGTCTTGATGTTTGTTGCGATTGGTGCCCCTTATCCTTGTAATGGTATGTACCGACCACTTTTTCATTTGAGATCTCTATTTTAGAGCAATCGCAAGATTATTTTCTTAGCGTTTTACCCTTTATTGATTTTTTGGGTTTTCTAGATTTTTTCTGGTTATTTTGGTGCTTTCTCTATCTCCGGCTAGTGTCTCTTCTATTTGTACAGCCCATTTGATTAGCAACCATGTCTACCAGCTCATCTGCTTTTACTGGCGGAGATACCACGGCTCTTCCTACCTTTCCTCCTTGTGCTATCAAGCTTGATGGCACAAACTACCTTATGTGGTCACGCTCGGTTTGCATCTCCATCAAGTACCGTGGCTATTACGAGTACATCACTGAAACCACGAAGCGTCCGACCACAGGTCCTGAGATTGAAAAGTGGGAGTGTGCCAATTATTTGGTTATGGCCTTCCTTGTCAACTCCATATTACCACAGCTTTCGCATGGCTATCTCCTCCTTGACTCCGCTGCAAATATATGGAAGTCTGTCCAGGATCTCTATTCCCAGGCAGGGAATGATGCCCAAGTCTTTGAACTTCGCCAAAAGGTTCGTGATCCAAGGGCTCACTCTGTCATAGTACTACTATGAGTTGAGGACACTATGGACTGAGTTCGATTTCTATGAGGAGTATACTCCTTCCACCCCTGAAGATGTCACCAATTTTCATAAGCGAGAGGACAAGATTATAGTCTTTAATTTTCTAGTAGGTCTGAATGTGGAGCTTAATTAGTTGTTGTCCTAGGTTTTGAGTGGTACCCCCTTTCCTACCTTGGATCAAGTATATGCTGTGATCCAACTTGAGGACAGTCGACGTACCACTATACTTCCACAACAAGCCACCACTCCTGCTGAGAGATCTACACTTGTCACTCGCACTTAGTCCCTTAGTGCAGCCCCACAGTCTGGTGGCTCCTCTACCAGGA
>NW_024868070.1:0-8181 GCF_013358625.1 Macadamia integrifolia
CAAAGGTTCATGGCTAGTGTATGTGTTGGCTTTGCCCCTCCTAGCCATAGAACCATTAATTTATTGCTTTTATTTTAATTGTCTCCCTTTCCCTAAAGCCAAGTAGAGAAACCCTTGTAAGAGTGACTCTCTGGTCAAGTAGGGAAGCTCATATTATGATGCATCCCTCGGGCTAAGTAGAGAAACCTACTTGTGAGTCTCTCTCTAGCTTTATTCCCTTTCTTTTACTTTATTTTTATTTCAGCATTTTTCCTTTATTTATTTATTTATTTTTTTAATTGCGTGGGTTGTTTATTTTCAGTTATTTATTTATTTAATTTTAATTGCGTGGCTTGCATCTTTAAATTCTTAGATGACGAATGGTTAGGACGTTATTTTAGATACATATGTTTAGGACGGTAATTAGAATTAGATCACAACCATTAATCAGTTCACTTTCGCATTATTAAAAGAAATAAAAAATAAAGTGACTGCTCTCCCTGTGTTCGAGCCATCGCTACACTGATCCGTACGCTTGCGGTTACATTTTAAATCTCAAACAGGCCCATTCACTGTCAAAGAAATTCTACCAGGCAAAGCTATAAAACTCATAGACCACAACGGCGAAGAAATACCCAGACTAATCAACATGGATCAACTCAAGAGATACTATGTCTAAAAGAGTGAATAGCCTGAACTATGTTAGACCTGATTTCTCTCAAGGGATACGTAGGAAACTTGACATATGCAAGTGTGGCCTCATCCAGATCAAGGCAATAAATTGGTTCCTAAATTAATAATCAAGGTATCTAAAAGATCATCGTAGCTTATGTTCCCCAAGAATCGCCATTTGGCATGCGAGGCCATTGGACATCCATCATCCGTCTATGGTCCTCCAGATTCGTATCCGGAATTCCATCTCCCAAAAGTCGCTAATTGGCACCAGTTATAAAGGCCAATTTATTCCTCACCCTTGATCAGTAAAAAAAAAAGAGTGTGTTTGATATGATAGTGGTAAAGGTTTGGTTGTGTCATTAGCTAATGAGTGACACTTAGTAAATCATCGTCTTCCCTTTTGTTTGTGATGGTTGCAGGAAAAGTCATGGACCCATTGGATGAGATGTTGAGAAAATGGACCTTGGACATAAACATGAGGGCACCAGGACTACTAAAATCCATAATATGTCGATGCTTGGTCGGATCAGGTGCATAAAGCTACATCACCATGTACTCCAACAGTGCCTCAACACTGGAATATCAATCTTCATGTGTTTTGGTTTGAATTAGTTGAGATCTGTCCAACTCTTGAGGAATTCTGAGTTTATATATTATCTCCACCTAAGTGCAAGTTGATTCAACCATCTTTGAAGAAAGATCACTCAACATAGATTCAGGACTTTTTCAGATGGGAAAAGGAGGAAATGAAACAATTTATTAGATATGGAAAGATTGATTTTTTGAAGGTGGCATCTTTAGTCAATACCTACCACTAGGGGAAATCCATCAGCAAAGGTCACAGAATACTTATCTACTATGCATGATAGCTCGCTATGTTCTCCGAACTCCTGGACGTGGTGCACCAACTGTCCTAATAGAAGTGATAAAGCAATTGAAGAAAGGAAGAGATATCATTTCTATAGTCCTTGTAGAGACATTCAAAGGACTTGATGACATGAGCCATAGCCATAGATGCAAACTTGATCATTATCATAGAAGCCCCACCATTTTTCAACTATGGCTACTTGATAAGCTGAAGCTAAATAGGCCATTAAAAGAATGCCGACTTGGAGTTCTTTACTACCAGGAAAGGAAGGAAGCCCCGGAGTTCAAGCTCATTGTTGATTGGAAAGAGTACCTACAAGGAAGAACTACAAAGGACTTGCATGGAGATGCCCAAGGAAGCCATGAGAAGATTTTCTGATAAACATCCCTGAATATAATTATATCAGGTTGATGGGATTAGCTCATACTTATTTTTACTTGCCCACTTACATTAGCTGACAGTAAGGACTAGAAGCAGGTGACCCCGAAGAGTTGGTGACCTTTTACCCACCCCAAGAATTGTCTTCCATATTGTTACCTATCTATCTCGTTTATGGTAGGAAATTTATTTTCCTGTAATTCACTTGGTAGTAAAATGAGGAAATACTTAGATTTTCGTGTTATCCCGATTGTTCCATTGAAGTCTTGAGTTTTGGAATTAATTTTTTCTAAACATTCCCAAACCATAAATAAAAGGAAATTTTCTTTGTGCCAAAGATAGGTTTCCATCCATAAAATGCTAAAATAAAAAAAAAAGAAAAAAAAAAGTGAATAAGCAGGGGGAGGGAAAAGAAAAAGGAAAAATATACATGTGTTTGTGCTTGCAGGAACTACAGAAATAGATCCTTAAGGGCTGAAATCCTCATCTAAACCATACTCTGAGTCACCCTCATGGAATGACGAGGAGCTCGGGGATGCCAGTCTAGTATTCTCCAGTCTCTGGGTCAAATCTTAAATCAATGCATGCTGCTAGGCATTCTCCTGCTGGTTGGAGATGACTTGGCTCTCCAAGGCGACAATCCTTCCGTCCTAAGAAATATAAGAGAAGATCAAGAAGAAAAGTAATGAAAGAAGAAGGGAAAAAAGAAAAAAAGAGATAGAAAATACCTTGGAAAACATTGCCTCACACAAGCCATGATGCATCCTCCTGATCTCAGAATAGACCTCTGGAGACACCCGAGAAAGAGCGTATCAGTCAAAGGAGGTCAAAAGTCAGTTGAGCGATGGTCTAATACTTACATAGTCATAAGGAATGGGCAGCCCAAGGGAAGCATCTAGATCTTTTCTCCGCTCCAGAAGATGAGGGAGGCTAAGATTGGCTGCGTTGGTGTAGCACAAACCTAGGAAGCCATGGAAGTGGATGGTGGCTATCCTGAGAGACCCACCCACACTAGTAGAGGGTCCAGTTTGTGAGGGACTAGCAGCACTGATGTGTGACTGAACTATAGAAATATCTACATATCGTGTTTTCCCCTGAAAGAACATCAATCAAGACCAAGGCAGAAAGAAAGTGAAGGAAATATTCAAAAAAGGGCAACATACTACTGGACCATCAGGGCTAAGATCCTCAAGGAAGGTTTTGTAGTCCCTATCTCGGTCAAGGAATGAATCATCCCATACTCCATGGGTTAGCCTCTCAATCTGGTCTGCAGGAATGCATTCTGGACAATGCATGGTGGAAGGACGGAGATAAGGAGAGAGGCATGACTCGAAATCAAACCAATTGGGTACGACTCTCTCTCCCAAGTACCAGGCATGGCCCTATATGTCCTTGAATAGGACCCGGTTCTCAGTTAGGTACCTAGCCAAAGCAACTTCATCAAGGTTTGGGAATGTAAGAGGCTGGAATGGCCTCCATGTGACCTGTGAATCCAAGAAAAAGTAAGTACAACACAGGACAGAAGAAAATTTAATGACAAATGTGGCATAGCTTTGTAAGGTCGTTCAAAAGAGAACAAGCAATGGTCCTTGGAGGATGGCTTCGGCCCCTAAGTACCCGACTATTTCCCCATCTTGTGACTATGGGAAAGGGCAATGCTCGAGGGTCCTTCAGCCTAGGGGCTATAATCTCGAGGTGCTCAAAGCACAAGGGCTGATTTAAAAGATCAAAGTAAGGAAATGCAACCAAATAAAAGGAAATGAGTACAAGAATTACCTGGAGAATGTAGCCCGCTCCCTTGAGACCTCGGTCTCCATATGATAACAGGTCTAGGGTCCGTAAAATTTATGTATAGGCAGCCCCGCCCCAATCCAAAGATTCTGGAAGAAGGCTACCAGGCGAATATCCACCCCTCCTCGAAGATCACTAAAGAGACATTGACCCACAACAAACAATAGGAAATAGCGGGTCGCTTGTGCAATGTTACCAGGGTTTACCCCCAGGCTAGTACTCCACCAACACGCATTGATCTCATTAAGGCAGATATGTGTCTGATCAGCTATAATGTCAATGCATGTCAAGTTTACGAACTCCCTGGCTGGCAGAGTCTCAGGAAGGGTCAAGGGTCTCCCCCCAAATGGTATGCCTATCAAGGCATAGAAGTATAGGCAAGGCATAGAAGTATAGGGGCGTGATGGTGATCTCACCAATAGGAAGATGAAAGGAGTGGGTACTCGGCCACCATCGCTCCATCAGGGACCCTACCAATGCCTGGCTGAATTTTCTGGTCTTTATGAAAGTTAACCAACTCTGGCAAGATGAGTCAACCACCTCCTTTACTCTGCGGGGAAGTATCTTGAACCATGTTCGGATGGCCATACAGGGCCAAGGTTGGTGGTACCCCCCCCCCTTTATGCTAATAAAAAAGATAACAAAAAAATTATAAATGAAAAAAAAGAGCAAATAATGAATGAAATGTAAAGACTTATCCAAGAGCTCTATACTGAGTTACAAATATGGTTCTGAGTGTTATGGAGAGTCTGTTCGGAGTAGAAATCTACAAGGTCCTCGGCCCTTTGAGAAGAATTTCTATAACCATCCAACTAGACTTCTCCACAAGTCTCTCTCTTTCTTCTTTCAGCCATATTTTCCAAAATCATAAAAATCCCCAAGAAGTTTTCCAATTTGCACAAAAGTCCAAAAAGATGTCAAATTCTCAAAAGGACTCCTTCCTTAAGAACTATGAAGATCTTCATGAGAAAGATGAAAAACTTTAAGGAAAACCTGAAGATCTTCGATAAAAACTTGAAGAAACCCGAAAAAAGGAAAAATGGTTCGGATCTTCGAGAAGATTCCAAAACCTGAACTCACTCACTCACAAATCATCCCAACTTAGGAAAGTCAGAATGGGGAATAAACAAAGGAGGGGACTCTTTTATGGGTAAACATATATATATCTATATATATATATATATATATTATTCTAATTCCAAGGTACAAATCAAAATTTCTTTCCACTAGATACCAAGTTAAAAACTATTTTCTTGGTAGGAAAATAAAAATGAAAGGGAAGGTAAATTTCAAATTCATGTGGTAGGTGAAAATTATATCATATGGAAGTGGAAGGTAAAAATCAAAGGGAAAGTAAAATTCAAATTAATGTGGCAGGTGAAAATTATATCACATGAAAAAGAGGAAGGTAAAAGTCAAAATTTTTTCTTGATAGGTAAAGAATTTTTCATAGTCAAAATTCAAAGTAAAAAGCAAATCAAAAGCAAAAAGCTAGATTCCAAATCAAAAGCAAAGAGCAAGATTCCAAATCAAAGAGCCAAAAATCAAGAATCAGGAAAAGTCAAACAATTGCATTGAACTGGCCCCAGGTGGGCCAATTGCATTTACCCAGCTCCAGGTGGCCCAATTTTATTGAACCGGCCCCAGGCGACCCAATTGCATTCACCGGCCCCAGGCGGCCCAATCTCTTTGAATCGGCTCTAAGTGGCCCGATCTCATTGATGAATTCCCCTGGTTAGCACATGGAAGCTCGGCTAAGGAAAATTCAGGAATCCAAATATTTTTCTTTTGCAAGATTGAAAGAGCAGTGCATTTCTTTCTTGTAGTCGATGGTCCCAGATAGCCCAAATTGGGTCAAAAGACCCAGCCTGGAGACCGAATTCCCTAGACTGGCACATGGAAGACCAGCATAGGAAAAGATAAAGATCAAATACTAACGTCTTTTGTAGGATTGGAAGAGTAGCAAATTTCTTTCCTACAAATCGGTAGTCCAGGATAGTCTTAAACTTTAAAGTAGTTAAAAGATATTACCTATTACGTTTTTCAACTCCATCATTAATGAGTAATATGATGGTAGTGCATGCTTTGGGAGACCAAATGTGGTTGTTCTTTTCTTTGCCCTTAGGCCATTGGCACATGCCTCGGCCAAAGAGGGGCATTCTATAGACACCCATTTTTGTCACCCCCTCCGGCTATGATGAAATGCGGATCTTGGACGTGACTTCTTGCTTCTGATCAACAGAGATAATGATTGATAACAAGAAGAATCCTTACCACCCCTTTCTCTAGTAAGGAGTCGTGGTGGTCTGGCAGAACCAGATCCATTGGTCATAAATCATAATGCGCTAACTCGATAACTCCCAACTTATGTTCAAAATAAAAGATACCAATGAATACTTAGATTTTAAAGTCATAAGAATGAAGTGCTTTAGTTGAACCAAAATAATTTTATAAGAAGAATTACTACATAGGATTAGGGTAACTAAACAGTTTTATAGTAAGAATCACTACACAGATTTAGGATACCCAAACAGTTTTACAGCAAGAATTACTACATAGACTTAGGGTAACCAAACAGTTTTCCAGTAAGAAACATGTACCAGCCACAAGGCAACCAAATGATTTTTTAGCAAGAAACATAATTCAAAGAATGTCTATCAAAAGATTGACATTCATATCCGATAAATACACCATTTGATTTCTTGAACCAAACACCCCTTAAGGAAACCCGGAAACACCCCCTACCTAAAAACCTAGAAACCCCACGTGGGAGAAAAGAGGGTCCAATTTTAACTTTTTATATATGAAGGAATCCAGTCAAGAAGATTGTACGGATGGATAGTACTCGAAAATATGATTTCAATGACATATGGTATGTCAAAATCAGACCGTCAAATCTCCCGTAATCTTCCCTAGAAACTTATATTTTTTCGCACCATGATATGTGCACCAACCTGCGCACAACGGCAGGCTAGCCTCCACGCAACTGTAGGCCAGCCCACACACGTATGCAAGCTAGCCCGTGCATAGCCGCAGGCCAGCCCGAGCGCACACGTAGGATAGCACGTGGGTGCACGAAGGCCAGCCTGTGCACACACACAGACCAGCCTGTGTGCAGCCACTGTCCAACCCACACGCACACGTGGGCCATCCCATACGAACATAGGTCAGCCCGTGTGCACCTTGCCAGCTAGTGTGCCCCCACTTCCCGTCTCCTGCATGCATCCATACATGCCCCGTGCATCCTTACCTGTGCCATTATTAATGGTTAGGATTTGTGTTCCACTGACCCAGTGCATTTTACGCTACCTAGCTAAGCATACCCTACTCCGTAACCTCCCATTGGTCCGAAAAGAAATCTTTTAACCTTATTGATATAAAAAAGTTACCTTTCCCCCTATTGGCCAGAGAAATTTACCCTCCACCCCATTGGTCCAAAATTTCTTACTTTCATCCTATTGGTATAAAAAAATAATTTATTCCCCTATTGGCGAAGGGAATTCCCTTTCCCTCCCCATTAGTTCAAGAATCCTATAAATACCCCCCCTCCCTTTGGTTTTTCACACCAATACACCACAAGATTCCAAGCCTCTTAGTGAGAGAAGCTCTGCCCTCTGTCCTCCCCCTTCCCCTTTGAGGTTTTTCAAGTCTTTGGAGAGATCTTCATAAGATCCGAAGTGTTCTTCGGGCCTTCGAATCTCTTCAATCATTTGCTTCCTTTGAGTGAGTTTTGGTAGGAAAGTTTCTCCTTAGTCTCCCTCCCCCTTTTGAGGTTCGTCAAGCCTTTGAAGAGATCTTCATAAGATCTGAAGTGTTCTTCAAGCATTCAAAGTTCCTCAATCATTAGGATTATCCTATCCCCAATAGAAGCTCTGCCAGAGTGCCACCTCAACCTAGCCGTCCCATAGCCTATTCCCAGCGGAAGCCCTATCAGAGTCCCACCTCAGCTAAAGTCCAAAATAGCTCACCCTAGCGGAAGCTTAAGTTCGAACCTCTTAGTTGCCATTTTATTGAGGTTTTTTTTAGAAGATTTTCTCTCTCCTACTCATCACTCAAAGGAGGTTGGCCAAAGGGTTTCTTACGCAAGAGGAGAGAAAATAAGGAAATAATAAAAAATAAAAAAAGGGAGAAAAAATAGGAAAGGGAAAAAAAGGAAAAAAATAATTAAAAAAAATCGTCCAAGATGCTGCCCACGTTTGAAGAAAAGAGAGAAAAAAATGAAAAAAAAAGAAGCAAAAAGGAAGCAAAATCGTTGGAGATTCCCTACTTTCTACAATTCTATATCTTCTCTCTCCTCCACCTCATCAATAAGATAAAAAAATATTTTTTTTTAGAAGTTAAAATCGTTAGCTTCCCTCCCCCATTCACTATATAATAGAATTAACACAAGGGGAGAAGGCACTCCATTCTTCTTCTAGGGTTTTTTTTTAGTTGCTCTATCTCTTTCTCTAGTTTTCTCTTTCTCTAGCTCTAGTTCTAGGTTTATGTTT